>NC_053489.1:666519406-666745766 GCF_905171775.1 Rana temporaria | reverse complement strand
CCGGATTGCCAGGGACAGCCCCGCATTTTGCAGGCCTGTCACGGGCACATTCATTCCAGGACAATACAGTGTCCCGAAATGAAACTGACATAGCCACAGCCCGGGCCAATCTGATGCCCCCAAAAAATGCTGCCACATCACCGCTTTACTCACTGACAGTACTTGTCCTGGCTGGGAATGCCTGGAGGAGCACAATCCCGCCCCCTGCTTGTGATTGGAGAAATCATAAATCCCACCTCTTGTGTTCAATCACTGTGCTGTGATTCGTTACAGCACAAGCTGATTTTTGGGAAGGGAGTGTGTCCCTGAATGGTAGTTTGGAAATGTGGTCACCCTAGGCGAAGGGCTTGGCTCCTCCACAGGCGGTGACAGCTCACTCCACCAGAGGGATGGCAGCTTCCTGGGCGGCAGCTCGTCACGTGGCTCCGGATGTCATTTGCAGAGCAGCCTCTTGGTCTTCCATAAATACCTTTATGTCCCATTATTGTGTTGAGCCTGCATCTCTTTCCTCTGTGAATTTTGGTTTAAGAGTTCTGTCGGTTGACGGGACAAATTAAAATATCTTTTTGTTCAGCATACCCACCCGTGTGGTCTGGCTAGTTATTTCCCACACGTAGGCTGCCATGGAGTCATATATGGAACCCTTATGACATCTCCAAAGATCATGACACCAATGTGGCCAGGCACTGGAATACTGTACATTCCAAGGACCTGTCCAGCTTCACCGTCCAGGGTGGTTGTGGGGGTCTGCGGACGGGGGGCTTATCAGAAGGCTGAAGGACGGACGGAGAAGATAGAAGAACACGTCGGGCAAGATGTGGACAAGAAGACCCAAGAAAGAAGCAGCGGAAGAAACCCGAAGGAAAGAAGAAAAGAAGATTTTATTAAAAGATTTGTCAAAAACCGGCTACTGTCATTTTTAACACTTTGACATTTTTTTGGGGTGAAATGGTAGAGGTACAATGTACCCCATTACCATTTCACACAGGGGGGGGGTCAGGATCTGGGGGTCCCCTTTGTTAAAGGGGTCTTCCAGATTCTGATAAACCTCCCGCCCGCATACCCCCACAACCACCGGGCAAGGGTTGTGGGGATGAGACCCTTGTCCCCATCAACATGGGGACATCCTCCCCATGTTGAGGGCATGTGGCCTGGTGCGGTTCAGGAGAGGGGGGGGGGGGCGCACTCTGTCCCCCCCTCTTTTCTGCGGCCGGCCAGGTCAACGTGCTCGGATAAGGGTCTGGTGTGGATTTTTAGGGGGACTCCACGCCATTTTTTTTTTCAATTTGGGGTGGAGTTCCCCTTAAAATCCACACCAGACCTGAAGGGCCTGGAATGGATATTTGCCGGGAACCGCACGTCTTTTTTTTTTTTGGTTTTTACGGCGGGGTTCCCCTTAATATCCATTCCAGACCTGAAGGGCCTGGTAATTTAATTTGGGGGAACCCCTACACATTTTTTTGTTTGTTTTATGAATGAATCCCTTTAGAATTGTCAGAGCCGACAATTCATTATAGCCGCGTGTGAATTTTTAAATGACTTTTTTCCTTCTGAATGTCACTTTGTGCAGGGGCAGTTCTAAGTGCGGGAAAAATGCGCTATTTCACATGCTGACATTACACCCCCCCTAGGTACGAAATTTAAAGGAATATTTCACTTTTATTGTTTCACTTTAAGAATTATTAATTTCACTGCTCCCGAAAAAACGGCCGTTTTAAAAAATAAAAAAAGCATTGATACATGTTCCCTGGGACAGGACTGAGGTCCCCAAACACTTTTTAGGACAAAACTTGCAGATTAGCCTTTAAAATGAACACTTTTGATTTCTCCCATAGACTTCTATAGGGAGTTCGGCGCGGCTTTACATATTAGTTTCAATGCGCCGGCTGCTACGCTGGTTCATGCGCCCAATTAAGCCTCCACCCAGAGTACTAATTAACGCATGAACCAGCGCAGCGCACAGAGCATAGTAAATCAGGCCCAAAGTGTCACATAATTGTGAAGTGGAAGGAAAATGATAAATGGTTTTCTAAATTTTTTGCAAATAAATATGTGAAAAGTGTGGGGGGTACATTTGTATTCAGCCCCCTTTACTCTGATACCCCAAACTAAAATCTAGGGCAACCAATTGCCTTCAGAAGTCACCTAATTTGTAAATAGAGTCCACCTGTGTGTAATTTAATGTCGGTATAAATACAGCTGTTCTGTGAAGCCCTCAGAAGTTTGTTAGCAAACCTTAGTGAATAAACAGCATAATGAAGGCCAAGGAACACACCAGACAGGTCAGGGATAAAGTTGTGGAGAAGTATAAAGCTGGGTTAGGTTATAAAAAAATATTCCAAGCTTTGAACATCTCATGGAGCTTCTGTTCAATGCTTGATCCGAAAATGGAAAGAGTATGGCACAGTGGCCATTAGGGGTGCAAGGCGTCCGGGCCCCTTATTTGCCAATAAAATACATTTACATTTTTGGTTGTAACATGACAAAATGTGGACAATTTCAAGGGGTATGAATACTTTTTCAAAGCTCTGTAATAAATAAAACTAAAGAATGTTGACTTGAGGAGTATCCAGTTGTTTTTGGGGTTCAGGAAAGATTCTGCTTAACACTGAACTCCATAGACAACGGGTTTTTCCCACCTGAGTGACTGTGAGAGATAACTTGGAAAGACGAGAGAAAACAAGGCAATGTTTACTTGTACTGCATGGTAACTATGTCACTTTACTGGAATGTAATAATTGTGCTGAGCAGATTGTTGCCCTTGCCTGTGCTTCCAGAAAGTTGCTTCACAGCTGCTGTGGAAGAAGAAAAAGCTGAGGTGGTGTGAGGGGTGGTGGTGTGATCCAATCACTCCTTATCATTGGCTGGGCAGGTGGGGTGACAATTACATACTTCTTATGTAGTTTACTGTCATGGCAGAGAATCCCTGTGTATTAATAATTACATAGCATGGCAGTATATGTTTTATATATGTGTTGTTATATGTGTGTAGCATTACCTCCGGAGGAGCTGCTGGATTTTTGGGCGGTGTGTTACCTCGTGGCTCCTCTGAAATTCCTAGGGGTGAATGATGCATGTAGTAGATGTAAAGGAATGTCCAGACAGGTGCTCTTTGCTGTGCTCTTTATTACCCAGCCGGGTAAAAACAATGGCCCGGATTCAGTAAGATTTGCGCCTAAATTACTGAGGCACAGGGCAACGATTTTTCCCTGCGCCCCGCAAATTTGCGCCGCTGCCCTCGATTCACGGAGCAGTAGCTCCGTAAATTGCGAGGGCGCGCCGTCAAAATTGCCCGGCGTAAGCGCGCGCAATTTAAATGATCCCGCAGGGGGCGGGAATCATTTAAATTAGGCGCGTTCCCGCGTCGATCGTAAAGCGCATGCGCCGTCGGGAAACTTTCCCGACGTGCATTGCGGCAAATGACGTTGCAAGGACGTCATTTGCTTCAAAGTGAACGTGAATGGCGTCCAGCGCCATTCATGAATCACTTACGCAGACGACGTGAAATTCAAATTTCACGACGCGGGAACGGCGGGTATACTTTAGCATTGGCTGCCCCTACTATTAGAAGGGGCAGCCTTACGCTAAAGACGCCGTACGGAAACTCCGTAACTTGCGTACGCAGGGCCCGCGCAACATTGTGAATCGGTGTTAGTATGCAATTTGCATACTATACACTGAGCACAATGGGAGCGCCCCCTAGCGGTCATCGCAAGAATGCAGCCTAAAATCTGCGTGGCATAAGAGCCTTATGCCACGCAGATTTTAGGCTGCAGTCGGCGTTACGATGTTCCTGAATCAGGAGAATTCGTAACGCCGGCGCAAGCAAGCAATTGCGCTGCTCTCTGAACCTGGGCCAATAAACTTGTGGCGAGGAAAGTAAAGCTGAAGAAGAAATTCAGATTCATCAGATTCAGGCGTGATAATAGGGAAACAGTCCTGCTCCCAAGCGTAACACTTCTCTGCGCCACTACTGCCTGAGTGGGTTTAGCGTACCTGGACAGGCCTCTCTCACTGACCTGGCAGCCGGAGAACCACTCAAACCTTTGTAGGATAAAGTCTCTGCCACAGACCCTCCTTGGTAAACTTGAACTTGGGAGAAAGTCTCTGCCACAGACCCTCCTTGGTAAACTTGAACTTGGGAGAAAGTCTCTGCCACAGACCCTCCTTGGTAAACTTGAACTTGGGAGAAAGTCTCTGCCACAGACCCTCCTTGGTAAACTTGAACTAGGGAGAAAGTCTCTGCCACAGACCCTCCTTGGTAAACTTGAACTTGGGAGAAAGTCTCTGCCACAGACCCTCCTTGGTAAACTTGAACTTGGGAGAAAGTCTCTGCCACAGACCCTCCTTGGTAAACTTGAACTTGGGAGAAAGTCTCTGCCACAGACCCTCCTTGGTAAACTTGAACTTGGGAGAAAGTCTCTGCCACAGACCCTCCTTGGTAAACTTGAACTTGGGAGAAAGTCTCTGCCACAGACCCCTCTCAATGAGACTCAGAAGATACCTCTGCCACAGGTCCCCTCTGGGTTTAATTCTTAGAGATATGCCTCCTTAATTGAGTTACATCTAGATCTCCTTCAACTTGTCGCCCAGGTACCGACCCGACAAGTGATCAATCCCTCGGTGTCCGGGTACCTTGATCCCCGGTGGTTTGTCGAGGCCCTTTTGGACCGCCAGCCTCTCATTGGCGCTCCTCAGACGGACTCCCCACTGAACAGAAATACAGCTTGGGATCTTCAAAGGTGGGAACCCAGTCACTCACTGGGTCCCCGTCGCTGTTCAGATGCTCCGGGCCATCATGGTCCCGGAACCAGGAACACCACGTGGCACGCACGCCCCGGCCAGGTAGGCCATAACGCTGGCGCGCCGTGATGTGGCCACCCTAAAGGTGGGTGCCACACTGGACTAAGAAGACCCAGAACCAATGGCGTCTGCCCCATAAATACCCCTCACCAGCATGCACAGCGAGGACAAACCCGTTATTGGCCACTGGGAAAGAGCACCCAAACCTTGACTCCACTGCTGCCACCTGCAGCACAGAACACCCCAATACAGCAGAATGGGCTCACAGCACAGCCAAGCTGAGACAGAGACCGCATCTTGCTACTAACAATCAGGATCAGAGTTTAACTACACTCTACCCTTAAATTGAACTAGCACCAGTACTGTAAAGTATATATGTATGTTTATTTTATGTATATACAGTATTATACATGCATACCTCCCAACTTTTCAACTTCAGAATGAGGGACAAATGAGCATACCCCCCAAACGAAGTTGTTGAGCGGGGGGGGGGTCCGCGGATCAAAGTTGTTGAGCGGGGGGGTCCACGGATCAAAGTTGTTGAGCGGGGGGAGGGTTGGATCAAAGTTGTTGAGTGGGGGGGGGTTCCACGGGATCAAAGTTGTTCAGTGGGGGGTACACAGATCGAATGTTGTTGGGGCACAGGTCAAAGTTGTTGAGCGGGGTGGGGGGGCACGGATCAGAGTTGTTGAGCGGGGGGGGGGGATAAGAGTTGTTAAGCGGGGGGGGGTTATCGGGGGTATGCGGGATCAGCCACAAATCACGGAAATCGCGGGAAAATAGCGCTGCTCGCGGGATTTACCGCGAATCGCGGGAGTTTCCCGCAAAATCCGGGACGGTTGGGAGGTATGTACATGTGTGTAGCACCCTGCTCCCAATGAGTGGGTGCTATATGTTAAAATTATAGTTGTCTGAGCAATAGTTTGGCTCAGAAAGATTGTATTTAAATTGTGGCTCTGTTTCAGTTCAGCTGGGTTGCACGTTTTCCCACTTGACAGTAGATGTCACTGTCGCCACTGGTCAAGGTTGAATGTATTGGCTATTCCTTTCTCAGAAGTGGCTCAGGGGCCGTGGTCAACCCGCTGTGCATTCTGGGAGATTGTACTTAATGGAGCTACTGGGGCCTACTGATCCAGGGATGATCCCGTGTCGCCTTACCTGCTGGAAGGGACCGAGCAATTGAGGACTCAATTGGAGGATGCATCCGGGTCGAAATCTTCTTCACAGTGCTGCCGGAGCGGGTGAAAGATCCTGGCACTGTGAGCCATACTCTTTCCTGCAGAAGTTAACCCAGTGCAAAGTTACACAAGTCCGTGGCTGAGATTATTGAACAAATTCTACTTGCACCAAGTCTGTGGCAGAGATTCGAGATTCGCATCGGCTGCTAGGCCAGTGAGAGTGGGCCTATCCGGTGGTCGCTGAGTCCAGCATGGAGACATCTGTTCCTCTGGACCTAGGAGAATATCCGTGATTCGCAAGTAAGATGCCTGAATCTTCCCTAACCCTCCATCCCTCTTTTCTGAAGTTTGATTTAACAAAAATCCTCTCTGCAGGATGGAGAAAAAGAGACTGGGTGTTTGGTGCAGACATTTCTTTCTATAACCACCTCTTCAAGGAGAACCCCTGAGCCGAGTACAAGGAACAGTAAGGTAACGGCATGCCCAAGACTTAACCAGCAGCTCCTGCGGGGGTAGTGCTGCATGTGTATTATATGTAACGCCCTGCTCCTGTTGGGTAGGCGCTATTTGTAAATTTAAGTTATCTGAGATGTAGTTTAGCTCAGAATGATTATGTCAAATTATTGGTTTCTGTTCCAGTTCAGCTACGTTGCACATTTTCCACTTGACTGTAGGTGTCGCTGTCACCACCGGTCAAGGTTGGGAATGCAGCGGGCTGGGTGTATTGAGTATTCTTTTCCCAGAAGCAGCCCAGTGGGCGTGGTCTCCGCCACTGTGCGTTCTAGGAGGGTACTTAAGGGACAGACACTGTTTTGGCGGGATCTTCCGATCCTGACCTGATCCTACTGGCCTCAGGGATGTGCTAACAGTTTTTCCGGCCTTGGGGCCAGCTGGGTCGAGGCTCCGCTACTGAGAGTAGACCCAGAAGTTTCTGAGGCCTGCTGGTCCAGGGGTGGTCCTGTGCTGTCTTGCCTGCGGGAAGAAGTCGAACAATTGGGGATTGAATTGGAGGACATATCCTGGCCAATTTACCTCACAGTGCTGCCGGCTGGCTGAAAGATCCTGCTACTGTGTAGCTGTGTCTTTGGAACTTTTGCAAAGTGTGTGTGTGGTTACACGGTCCTGTGACAGAGTACTGTGCTTGTTTACACTCATCAAGTCTGTGGCAGAGACTTTTGAATGAGCTTCGCACCGGCTGCTAGGTCAGTGAGAAAGGCCTATCCTGTGGTTGCTCAATCCAGTGTGGAAATAGTTTGTCCTCTGGATCCAAGAACGTACCCGTGAACCACAAAGCAAGGTACCTGAATCTCCCCTAACACTTCATCCCTCTGACTGAGTTTGTTTAATAAAACCTTGAAGAAAAAGAGACTAAGCCCCCGTTCACACCTAGGCGTATATACGCCTGTAGTGCGACGCTGCAGCCGCCCCTGAGACGCTGGAGGGATGATTTCACATTGCCCTCTATGGAGATGGTTCACATCTCCACGCCGAACACCATACGCCTGCCGCCTGAAAACAAGTCCCGGACCTTTTTTTCAGGCGGCTTTCGGCATAGGACATGTGAACCATCTCCATAGAGGGGGTAAGGCTGCATTCACAATCGCAGCGTTTTGTCGCCGCAAATCGCGGTACAAAACGCCGCAATTTGTCGCCGCAATTCTCGGGACAAAACACCGCGATTTTGTACGCCAAGGTGTGAATGCAGCCTAAGTGTTGGTGCAGACATTTGTGAATAACTCTTCATGAAGGATCCCTGATGCCGCGTACAGACGGTCGTTTTTTGTGATGAAAAAAAACGAAGTTTTAAATCATGAAATAAAACGACGTTTTTGAAACATCATTTTCAAAGACGAAGTTGCCTACACACCGTCGTTTTTTCACAATGCTCTAGCAAAGCGAGGTTACGTTCACCACTTTTTTCCATTGAAGCTCGCTTCATAACTAGCTTCTGGGCATGCGTGGGTTCAAAAACGTTGTTTGAAACGTCGTTTTTTGCTACACACGGTCACTTTCTGTGAAGTAAAAAACGACGTTTTGAAAAACGACACATAAAATTGAAGCATGCTTCAATTTTTTTTTGTCGTTTTTTACAAGACATAAAGCGACGTTTTCCCCCACACACGGTCAATGAAATTGACGTTTTTAAAAACGTTGTTTTTTAACATCGCATAAAACGACCGTCTGTACTCGGCATTAGATCCGACTGGTGTAAGTGACTTACACCAGTCGAATCTTAGGCTGCAATCTCCAGCCGGCCGCTAGGTGTCGTCGCTTTTTTTTACGCGTCGCATATGCAAATGAGGAGAACCGCCGATTCAAGTCCGTACGCCTGCCCGTCGCTTTTTTTTAACGTCGTTTGCGTTCGGCTTTTTCCGGCGGATAGTTACCTCTGCTATATGAGGGGTAGCTAATGTTAAGTATGGCCGTCGTTCCCGCGCCGAGATTTTAATTTTTACGTCATTTGCGTAAGTCGATCGGGAATACCGATGGCCGCAATTGACGTACTCGCCGCTAACAATGACGTCCTAGCGACGTCATTTGGAGCATGCGCACTGGGATATTTCGCCGGCGGCGCATGCGCAGTTAAATCGGCGCGGGAACGCGCCTGATTTGAATTGTACACTCCCCCTAGCCGTGGAATTTGCATTCCGCCGGGGGGAGTTACGATCCGACGGTGCAATTTGCGAGGTAAGTGCTTTGTGAATACTGCACTAGCCTCGCTAAATTGCACCGGAGGATCGTAAAACACGTAGATCTAGCGGATCTAAAGATCCGCTGATCTACATGAATCTGCCCCTGTATGTTTATGTCCAGTATCTCACAAAAGTAAGTACACCCTCACATTTCTGTACATATTTTCTTCTATCTTTTCATGTGACAACACTGAAGAAATGACACTTTGCTACAATGTAAAGTAGTGAGTGTACAGCTTGTATAACAGTGTAAAGTTGCCCCCCCCCTTATGGGACAAGATTAGGCAGAAGTGAGAAACCCCCAGGCCACAGCTGTTGAGTCAGCTGTCTGTCGTCCCCCCTGCTCCTCCCCCTGCTTATTTGTTCCCCCCTTAGGTGAGCGCTGCTGGAAGGTAGAGACAGAGGTGCGGAGGGTGGCAGCGGTCCGCTGTCACTGAAGCCGGCCCACCGGGAAATTCCCCGTAGTCCCAATGGCCAGGCCATCCCTGGCTCAAGAACCAGTTGCTTTGGGGAAAGTGCAGGGGCCCCCTATGCAGCTCGTGCCCCTGGGCAATGCCCAGGTGTTCCCTCTCATTAAGACAGCCCTGGGTGAGCCCGGAGGCAGGCGATCCAACAGGGCCTAGACAATCCATCGGGGTCACTGGACACTGGGAAGTTGCATGCTGCAACTTGTCAGTCAGTGACCCAAAACTAAGGAAAGCTACCTGAGGGAGATTCAGGCAAATTCATTTATTGGGAAGGATTCGCTCTACCACCTGTATTTCAGAGCACGGGCCTGTGGCAGAGGTTCCACTCCTATTTCTACCAGAGCCAAGTCTGTGGCAGAGACTTGTTCCTTCTCAAGGTTCCGAGTGATACCCTGGCTGCCAGGTCGGTGTGAGAGGCCTGTCCAGGTACACTATACCCACTCCGGCTGGAGTGGCGACGAGGGGTTAGAGTCCCTTTGGAAGCAGGATTGTTTCCGCCATTCATAGGCCTGAATCTGCAAGTTCTCCTTTCACCAACCTATCTCTATCTACCTCAAGTTAATTATTTGCCGTGTTGGGCAAGAATAAAAGCACAGAAAACGACACCCTGCTGTTTGGACATTCCGTCATTGTTCTCATCATCATCATCACCCCTAGACACATCACAGAGGTAACATAGCACGCCGTCCCAATCTAACCAGCGGCTCCTGAGGGGGTAGCGCTACATAAGACATGGAATGTTTGGTATCTATTTACTCGATGCAACCTCATCTTTTTATATTTTAAGCAAAAATTGGTATTATATTGTGTGGTTTTGCACTAAAATTAACTGCATTATATTTATTTTCTGAAAAGGGAGCTGCGGTTGCTCAACGTGATTGGCACTGCGCTGACAAGCCATTCACCTCTGCAGCTAGGGGTTCGGATCCCGGTCTCGGCTACATGTGAATTGAGTTTGGTGGTCTCAGTCCGGCTCTCGGTGGGTGTGCTATGCGAGGTAAGCCTGCGCTTAGTACGCCCACCCCCCCCCCATAAAAACCACCACCACACTTACACGCACTCGAAATTGGGTTAACATGCACGCACTTTGACCACGCGGTCTCTAAAAAGAGAGGCAAAGGACTAACGGGGCTGGTTAAGCAGGCTAGATCCTCTCACTCCCTTATAGGGAGTCCCTCTGCCCCGTTGGGCTTCAAAGCGGAGCAGGTAGGGCGGGCTGTGTGGGAGGACCCCCTAACACACCCGCCATTGCCACCCGGGGCATGGAGAAAGGTGGCAGATTGCCTCTGGGGAAGGTCTGCCTACTCCCAACTCCTGCAGTCCGGCTCCTCTCTCGAGTACACGCACAAAAAATACACTTTAAAAAATAAATAAAAATTATTTTCTGAAAATTTGCATTTAATAAACAGTTGCGCAAATATCATGTAGCGCCCTGCTCCCAATGACTGATGCGCTATTCTAAATTTAGAGGGCATCTGAGCCAATTAAGGGCTCAGACTTTATTGAATTCTATGGAAATTAGCCTCTGTTCTGGCTATGGTTGTGCTTGGTAGGACTTTCCCCTGTTGCCTGTAGGTGGCGTTACCACCTCAGGCCCATGTTGGAATACAGGCGAACCATGGTGTGTTGAGTGACCCTTCTCGGCAGCAGCCCAGTGGGAGTCGTGCCCCGCTGTGCATGCTGGGAGGGGATACTTAAGAGGAAGATGCTGTCTTTTGCGTCCTTCACCTCGTGGCCCTCCTGGCGCGAGGTAAATGTGTATGATTCCAGCCTGGGACCACGTTGATCCGAGGCGGCATCTCTATTGAGTGGGTCCAGTTATGCTGACTGGGGCCTATGATTCTGAAGGGGTTTCCAAGCTGTCCATCCAAATGAGGGAAGCTGCTTAACGAAGGAGACCGGGGGAGGACCTGCCCTGGAGGAGACCAAGCATGGCAAGCTGATGTCTCGGGATAGGCCTGGTGACTTTGTTAACATGAGATCCACTACTCCTTTAGTCTTACAGTCCGCCGGATCGGCTTAAAGGCTCTTTTACTGTAAGACTGGAAGTTCGTGTCAGAGGATTCCTGACTATCCATATTTCGTTCTTAGACGGTCTGTGGCAGAGACTGTTCTCATACTGTCCGTGCATCATCCTGGCTGCTAGGCCATGTGAGAGGGGTCTATCCGGGTGAGCAACACCCACTCAAGAGAAAGTGGTGAATACTGGAACTTTAGATATTTTTTTTGTGCATTCTGTACCGGGTACCTGAACCTTCCCCTTCTCTCTATACTCTCCACTTTCTTCAAAAGTTTTATGCAGCAAAAATAAAACCTAACAGTTGAAGGTTTTACATCTTGTGTGGACATTGCAATTTCTACAGACTTTCTTCCCCTGACAATGAACTTAGAGGTAACGTGCAAAACCCAATTTACTGTAAACCAACAGCTCCTTCGGGGGTAGTGCTACAATCATGTGAAACAAAAGTTTGCAACTATCATTATCACTATTTTTTATTCTACAGGGCCTCTGCTTTCAGAAATGTTTTAATGCTGTGGGGGTTTTAAAACAGTGACTGCGTGCAGGGAGATTTTGGAAGGACAAGAGAAAACAAGGCAATGTTTACCGTATTTATCGGCGTATACCGCGCACCTTTTTGCCCTTAAAATAAGGGCAAAATCGTGGGTGCGCGATATACGCCGATACTCGCTTCCCGCGCTGTGTTTGAACGTGGCCGCCGACATATACCGTATATATACATATACCGAGCGCAGTACACTCGGGTACACTTGGCCATGCTCGGCTCCCCTCAGTGTGAGGTGTGAGGGGTGGTGGTGTGAGGTGTGAGGGGTGATGGTGTGAGGGGTGATGCTGTGAGGTGTGAGGGGTGATGGTGTGAGGTGTGAGGGGTGATGGTGTGCGGGGTGATGGTGTGAGGTGTGAGGGGTGATGGTGTGAGGTGTGTTATAGAAAAATTAATAACGCACGTACATAATTAATAATCAGAGAAATATTAATATCGCACGTAAATAATTAAAATAAGCTATAAAAACCTTTTTGTCTATATAGAAATTAAAGCAAAGAATAGCGCTGCGAAAAAGAGAAAAATATTACATTTATTGATACAGAGAAGAAAACTTGTATTACTCCAATATATACAAACATAACATAACCGATAACACCTTTAAAACCAAGATGATATCCAAGGCACACAATTATACAAACAGTAAGACGGCTAAAATGGATACATCAGTAAGCAATGCCAAGTTGTAGAGAGAGAGAGACAGACAGAGGGAGAGAGACAGAGAGAGAGAGACAGAGAGGGAGAGAGACAGACAGAGAGGGAGACAGACAGAGAGGGAGAGAGACAGAGAGGGAGAGAGACAGAGAGGGAGACAGACAGAGAGGGAGACAGACAGAGAGGGAGAGAGACAGAGAGGGAGAGAGACAGAGAGGGAGAGAGACAGAGAGGGAGAGAGACATAGAGATAGATAGAGAGAGAGAGGGGGGGAGAGAAGGGGAGAAGGGGTTATATCACCACGCCTGGGTCAGCTCATCCATCATCCTTCAGTCTGCCCTCTAGTCCAGCTAGGACATCATACACTGATTTTATACCCCTCAGACTACACCTTTTCCCTCCAAAAAACTCAAGTTTCCCGCGGATACGATTGGATGACTTATGTTTCTTTTCAGAATGACACATAAGGACCCCCCAGTGTGCATCCCCCTGTTATCACATCCTCTTGACATAGGAACTGTCTTGGAGTTTGCATATTTATCAACAACAAAACTTCTCGTGTGAGCACTACTTCATCCAGTTCCCACACTTTGCATATTACAGGACCCCTGGCTTATGGAGACACCTTGTCTGTCTGAGCACTATACACACACACCTGGTATACACAGGCAATCTAACTGTGTGTTTTTTTAATCAGATAGGAGATGACAGGAACTTCTTTTAATACAATGAGGGGGCATTTCCTATCACATCCCCCCCCCATTGAGGTAACATCCATATGCTGACATATGGTCAAAAACATGCTCCTCAGCTCACAGAGTAATCTAAAGACAGACCCAAATCACATTAATAATAAAGCCTTGTAAAAGAAAGACATATACATCTTCAAAAAAACCTTATAAATATGGATATGAAAAATCTCTACCACAGTTCCCCCTGAAGTTCATTATTGAACTTATATCCTCCTTCAATGATCCGGTACCCACCCACAACGGCCCAGAAGCCCCGACCCTTCCCCCACCACCACTGCGGCCTCTTCCTTTCTTGAACTCGCCGTAACTCATCAAGGTAGACTTGAGACAGTGCTGGTGCCTTTGAGACTTCAGATCCGAGCCCTGAGTGTCTGTACTGCAATGTTTCATCACCCCTCTGCGTTGGAGGAGTGGAATTCCAACATTGATGGCGGGATCTTTATATATTTAGTCCTGTATCTTGGAAAGATGGTGTTCTGATTGTCATCATTGGATCGGACCGCGAGACAGCACTTTTTCAGCATGATGAAGGAAAGTTTAGGAGAGTCTTATTCATGGCACGCTTGTCTTCAAAAAATTACTTGGTTGTCGTTGCTTCTTCAGGTGGTGGTTGGGTGGGCCTCCGGACAGTCATAGAAATATTACAAAAAGAGAAAGGAGAACGTCAGTGTACGGTTATTGGAGGAATCTCAGACAGGAGCAGTGGGGTGGCTTTTATGACTATAAAGCCGTAGGTAGACTTAGGGGAGGTAGAATTACTTTAAGACATGACAACCTGGATGTCCAGGGATACAATATGGCACTGGCGGGCAGGAATGCTCACGCGCCTTAAAAACAAAATGATATGACTGATGTCCTAGTTACATTATCCTGAGAAGATGTATGATAGAAGCCAAAAATAAAAACTTAGAGAGCATAATATTAAAGGAGGAAAGGAAGAGAGGTGAGTAATGAAAAAGAATAAGGAAAAGAGGAAAAAAAAATAAAAAATAATAGACATACAAAATAAAAACTACAGATTCAATGCTGCTCCAACCAAGATCTCCAGTTTACATTCCACTTTAGATTGTTAAAGAGCACCGAATCGGTATCCAAAAAAAAACTAATACCTAGTTGCCCTGCCAACTTTAGCTGACAGCGAGAAAAAAAAAATGAAATATTGTTCCGTTAAAAACGACTCCTCTCTCATCCTGGTAATCAACAGGTGAACATGACCATGGTCACTTTAAAAATTTACAAGTCGGGTTGAAAACATAAAAAATAAAAATATTAAAAGGAGCGACTAAACAATGGTTGCCAACAAACTTTTTAGAATTTAGTCAAACCCGACTGTACGTCTTACTAAAAAATTTTTAGAGGCCCCTCCCCAAACCAAAGAATAATAACAAAAAACAATATATAGTTCTCCAACAAAAGGGCAATTAAAAAAACAATGCATTATTTATTTATTTTTTCTTCCAGGTCTATGCACTACTCCCCCCCTCAGGTGGAAAAAGTTCAAACCTTTTGGAACTTTTCTCACCTGAATGGAATGAGAGAGAAAATGAAAAAAACTTCAAAAAATTAAAAGTAAAAAAATTATAACCATAACACTTCAGGGCGAAAAATGAGAGAAGAGAAAAAAAAATAAAAAAAAAAATAAAAAATAAAACTGACAAAAATAAAAATGAGAAATGAGAAAAATTGATTAAAAATTACTAAAAATTGAAATAAAACCGAGAGAGAAAAAAATGAATAAAAAAAATTACTTTTACAAAAATTAAAAAAATGTATAAAAATTAAAAGTAAAAAATTGTAATGGATAAAAAATGAATAAAAAATAAAAAATAGAAATAAAAATTACTAAAAAAATTACACGAACATGATAAAAATTTAAACTAGGAGTATTAAACAAACGGTACATTTGTAGAAAAAAATGTGATCAAACAATGGCGCCCTATTGATTCACACCTCTGCGCTCAGGACAACAACAATAGTAGAAATCACAGCTGCTGTTCTAAAATTGTCAATATGAAAAAGTATATATAACGTGTTTAAACCAATAAACCAAAAATTATATATAAAACAGCGCTCAAGTGTGTGTGATCCACACTGTGATGAATAATAAATAATAATAATCCAAATATAAATGCAAATGAGTCAAAAGCCCGTGATAAAAGTGTTCATAGAAAAACATAAAGTTCATGGAAGAGCGAAAAGGAAAAACACTTCTTTCTCTCCTTCAAGGTGTAAAATCTTCAAAACATATTCAAAGAAATCTTCCACCACACCCGATGTGAAAAAATAGTGAATACTCCACCAATAGAAATGGCCACTCACCGGAACTATATGCCTAGCACTCTCGTGTTTTGGCACAGTAGCTTTGTTATAGTTAGTTTACATCAACAGGCGAGCTTCCGTTCCCAGACAGGTGGACAAGTAAGATCCTCATAAATGAAGAAAGTGTGACATAGTGTAAAACCGTAAAAGTAATTTAATCACAAACCACAAGCAAAATCTTCAAAAGATGCACTCACACAATGCCAAAATTCAAAAGCGTGATAAATACACAGCAAAGATTCCTCTGTATTGTGCGGCTGAAATGCAACGGTCTCGGCGGACCCAGAAAATACAACCCAGGCAACTCACACCACTCGATCCCCACACTGTGTTGGAAGTGAAATTGAAGCTGGCGTGAACGAAAAACCGAACGCCGGTCACTGGCGAACAAACACGCAACTGGTACATTTGTACTGGTCTGGATTGGAACAGGCTTCCTCAGAAATTTGTTTCTGAGTTAGTGGCTTTTCTGTTCCTTGAGAGAAGATACCTCATTGAGGTGCACATTCTCATAGTTTTGGCGTTCATTCTCCCGATAGTAATGCACATCATTACTTGCATCAGGGAGTGCAATAACGCTACACAGATTAGGACAACAACAGGGTGGAGCAAAATGTTTAGGAAAGCTGAAGCGTTAGGACTATATCCAACTATACTCTCCCACCAGGAAATCTTAGCGTCTGTCTCTAAAGCGTGGGATACATGGATCAACTTATTTTGATCATGGGCGAGTCGTATAGTGGGTTTTTTCTCAGTATCTCTTAGCACATTTAATATTTCATCCTGTTGTTCAAATTCTACCAGCCAAGCCTTTAATTCAGTCCCAAATCCCAGAGGAAGTTTCTGTAAGTGTGAAGGGGATGTCAGGTTTGCTATAAAACCTTTCTTCAGGGCAACTCGGGGTGTAACCCGGGGTTCCGTCTATATCCATCCCAAGGACAAGAGAATAGGTACATTAGACTCCCCACGGTAGTGTACCTTGCTGAGTACAATTCAACCTAATGCTGACAACAGTGCATCACTAGACCAGCACCCATACCCCAGCATTCGGTATTGAGTACAACGGCACATATACCATTGAAACAATGACAAAACCCACAAAAAAAAACTCCATCCCCGTGACTTGATTTCAGTGACCATACCCCACTACCACCTAGTAGGTCCAAGGAACACCCATCGGTATCCTCTAGGACAAAGAAACAAAACTCGCCTATGTCCTAAATTATACCTAGGTGTTTCCTCCCCCGTAATGATCTTCCCATCCAGAACCCACAGTGAAATACCTTCCCAACATTCCTCCTTCACCACCGTGTATTGACCTGGAATGCAAAAGACATCGTGGTCACACTTCTGACAGGGGGAAATATCAACCTGCTCTCAGCTTCCGTACCCTCTGATCACATGTGGGTCACTTAGCCCCAAATGCACCAAGATAGAATCCCCAGTCAGTAAGCTCATTGATGCCAACATCTCTACAGACCGAGTCTGCACTTCCGTATATGGGATCATACAGCACCTCATCTCTCACAATCCAAACCAGTACAGCCCATCCCGGCATTTGACTATCATTTTGGATTAGTGTAAGCGACGAGTTTTGTCAAAGTCTTACTGAGTGGTGATGCTAACTCCTCAGGCTACCGCCCATCATACAGAGATTTGTACAATCAGCCTGATACTGGTCAATAACTCCGCCTGCCCCTGCAAGTACGCCAGAGCCAATGACATGTTTTTGTCCTATACCCTATCACACTCTCTTCCAACCTCTTAACATGGTCAATAAAATCGTGAGCCATATTAAACTGGGTATTTATGTAACTCTGTTGCATGTTGTCACAACTGTCACCAATCTCTCAGAGCAACAAAGCCGTGCTTATTGTCTGAAGCCATGGCTGCGGGTCTGTTCCTCAGGAGACCGCTGTCCACTCTATTACTAACACCCATCCCAGCTCCTATTCTCCCTATATAGTGCTGAATACACCCCTCCTCTGTTGGGTTACTCCTCAGACATAAGCGTCCTGCGTGAACCTTATGCTGTGTCTGCACATCTCTGGGAGAAAGCCACTGGTCACTTAACAATCACTGGATTCAGTGTATACTCAGCACATACAGGGTAATAGTCTTATCAACCACTCTGTACCCTGTTAGCCCGCGTGTATTCCCTTTATTTAACAGGGCATGTTCCTGTATGTAGTTACTGTCATTACTTGTGCAGGGATTCAACTTCTCAGGTGAGACACCAACTAGGTGTACCTCTCCCATGTCCAGTAAGCGAAAGCTTCTTTATAGGACTGCTAAGCTTGAGACACTGCCTCTACGAGGAAGTTTTCACCCCATTGATGTATCACCTGGCACCCTCTAGTTTGGCCAACGGACACCCTATTATGCATAGATGCCAGTCTCCTGGGTACCTGCACCACATACATTAATGTCATACTAGTCACCCATTCCAATATTTCTTTCAATTCCTGTCTGGACTCACAACCCTCAGAACAGGAATGGACTCCAGGGTATAACCCAGTAGAGTCAGATAGGATAGTACCCAAATTGACCGTGATATATGCACAAAGTTCCATCCATGCCCAAAGTTCCTTCCCTTAGGGATGAGAATAGAACGAGTTGGATTTACCTAACCCTTCCCTGATATGTAGCCCAGGGCCTCCCAATGTGTTCCTGATTATCTCCAGCTCTATAGTGATTACGGTACCCAATGACCCATCTCCCACTCCCAAGACAGTCGCCATTGAGCCTCTCTTTATTATGGGAAATAGTTTGGATACCCGGATTGAAAACCACCTGCCACCAGTACACCCAATCCCTCATAGAGGCTGCACACTTTCTCCCTCCTCTATCAATTCAGTAATTAAACTATGTGATCCTTCACCCCTACAAAACACACTGCCTTCACCATTCAGACAGGACTCCCATGAAAGACAGGAGTCTAGTGCCACCCTGGGGCACTGATATTCTTGGCATGCAAGTCACAGACCACCAGTTAAGGTACCCAAGTAATCTAGGACAGGAAGGACACCCATGGATATTAACTGAGGAGAATACTGCATGCCCACAAATATATCGGAAGTGAGGGCCTCTGGAACAGCCAAGAGCTGATATCACCCCATACAATCTTCCTGCACACCTTTTCTCCAGACTCAACCCAAAAACTATACAATACGAGGCCATACCTATGCACCTTCAACTCGTATGCCACCAGGCAGGCCCTCGTACTACATGTCTGCCGGTAAATCTAAAAGAAATTGGAAAACAAGAATTGCATAATGTGTATCCAGCTCAAGGGAACGGATGCTACCAGGCCCAACTGACCAATAGACTAAGAAAAATCCCTTGTAGCACTGAGGCGCCGGGATCACTGAACAGTAGGGGATACACGAGCCGACCAGTGTGCCTGGACACACACAGCTATTCATTAGGCAATAGGTAACAAATAACCACCACAACTGACAAAAATAAACTCTAGGAGAAAATAGGGTCGCATGGTGACACGGAAGGAAACAGTTGTGAACTTCATTTTTGGGACATACAGATAGCTAGGGACATTAGCATACCTTAGCCTGAGGCAATGCAACCTTGTACAGCCAGGCTTAACAGCGGGGGGGGGGGGAGTTTAAGCAGTCCTAAAAACACAAGTCTGGACAAAGTAGCCTCAGGATTTTACCTATTAGATCTATGGAACTACACGTGTCAGCATGGCTGATCTTCGGTAATAAGAAAACAGATATGCCACGGATCTATGGCCGATCCATTTCAACCTCTGGAGACTACCCCAAAATCCTTTTACCACTAAGTGTGGTACCCCTGAACGCTACTTAGCCTAATATATGTGTTAGAGTGCCAATTATCCCTTGCAGTCTTACTCAATTTTTCATAAAAAACTAATACGCGGACCTCAGTTAGTTGGTTCTGCTATTCAGTGGATCAGCACATGTAACCCCCACTAGGTGGTCCAAAAACATAGCCAAATGGACTGACCACTAGACGTTCCAACTAGATAATGGTCATGAAAACCTAAACCTTGTGAAACCCCACCGACTGACCAACATAAAGATTTCCTCTTATTCTGAAATCCTGAAAACCCAGTTATCGATTCTGAGGGATAAAACACAAAATAAAATTTAGTAATAAACATTCAATTTTTTCTTAACCTGGAAACAAAAAACAATGGTTATATATCTGTAACAAGACATTAGCATATGAAACACAAATATACATTACATTATATTACACTTTTTTGTTTAAAATACCAAAAATTGTTGAGCTCAACTTTTCATCAATATGTATTACTATAATACATATTGATGCCATATGGATTTTTATTCTATGGTATACCAATAATTCCCCCCTAAAAAAATGTATTCACCATGGTTAAAAATTAGCAGTTTTAAAACAAACACATTTTTATAAGTTTCCCCTTTGTCTTGCAAGACAGTCATACTTCACCTATTCTGAGTACATTGGAAAACTTCAAAAAGTTTTTTCTATGAAAACAAAGATTACCGTTAATACAAACAAAATACACACATATATATATATATATATATATATATATGAGGCATCTTACTTTTCTTTTACCATTTAATCGGCTCACTCAATTTGCATGACAATACCGAATAGAAGGGGGGTCATTCGGGCTGTCAGCACTGAGTCAGCAGCTGAGAGCACACGTCACACACTCTCACAGAATAGAAGGATCTCACACATTTCCGCACAACACGTTTAGCTAGGTCAAATATGACCTCAAGACCTTACACAGATCCACATGTTCTATATCCTACTTAAACCCATAACCACTGTTTATCACTTCTCTGGGGATGTGGATTCCCTATTAAAAATACTCACCTCATCAGTTCTGTTATCCTACCATCCCTGCCCTCCAAGCATCTCGCATTTCTCTTAAAAATACCGTTTCCAGTCTAGCGATTCCCATCATTTATATATTTCACAACCCAAGGTCCATATTTATCTATCATTTCTTCCCTCGGAGTCAAGTGGCAAGGTTCCCCACAGTTCGACTTCCTTTTCAAAGCGATTTGATTTCCCATCCTTTACGGACGAAGGACTTTGAGCTGATCCAGCAACCCTTATAGGGCGCTTATTCCAAAGCTAGCTACACTTTGACATGATTGGGTTGACAGGGCTTGCACCTGCCACCTTTACCGATTTTTTTTCACTACTTGCCAGAACAATCCCTGTACTGATTATAGTCCTTCAAAAAATTAGCCCGGAGATTTTCCAAACCAAACGGTTCAACCTCCCCGCAGACTTTCCAAAGTATTCTAAAAGAAATGCTTACTGTACCACAGGGCTTCCCAAGCGTTAAGCATGATTAGACCCTATGATGGCTTGTACTACAGGAGGCCATTTTAACTGACGAACACCGAATTACACTATGATTTTTTTTTTTTTTTAGCAGTTACAATATAGCCAGTGTTTCCAGATTCAATTACACCACTTACAATCCCCAGTTATTTGTTTAAACAGAAGAATAGATTCACACACATCCAGATAATTCAGTGTGATTTTAGTCTCCGTTTCCACTGATGCGATTTGCCATGCGACTTTGGACCCAAAGTCGCATTACAACTCGCAGCCCATTGATTTCAATAGCACCCATTCCAATCTATGTGGCTCAATGCTGCAGCGACCGATAAAGGTACCTGCACCATTTTGATGCGACCTCTGGATCAAAAAAAACGCATTCAAAGCCACACCACAGTCGCATTAAAGCTGCATTTCCAAATCGCACCCTGAATCAGGCGACATTGGAGTTGCACCAGTGGAAACGCAGCCCAAAAGCATAGGTGCTGACGAAACTGAAAATTAACTTTGTGAGATGGATAGGGAAGCTTTGCTCAACAAGAAAAAGCTTCATTAAGCACCTACCATGGATCTGGACTTTATCACAGTATATAGCAACCAATACCAACAATTGGAAAAGATCTTCAAATAGTATTGGCCCATTTTGAAAGAGCACAGAACTTTAGCAGCGGTATTGCAATCACGACCCAGACTCACCCACCGCAGAGCACCAACACCACGAACACACCCCGTCCACAATGCACTCGATCCCCCCAGGGAAGCGAACACCCGTCCAGAACCTGAAGGACTCCACAGACGCCAGAGATGCCCACCGTGCAAAACAAATAAACCCCAGCCCCGGAGACAAACCACCCCCAAGTCCCATGTCCACAACAGAGAACCCCAGACAAAACAACTCACCACCTGCAATAGCACCCATGTGACCTACGTGATAGAGTGCCCCTGCCGACTCCAGTACGTGGGCCGTACCACCAGACCCTTACGTGTAAGAACACGTAAGCACATCAAAAACATACGTAATGGATTCCCAAAACATAGTCTCTCTAGACATTTTGAGGAAAAACATCATAAGGATCCATCTTGCCTCACGTTCTATGGGGTTGACATTATTAAAGACCACTGGTGGGGGGCAACAAAAAGATCCAGGTCTCACAAAATGAGACCCGTTGGATACACAGGTTGGGGTCTCTAGCCCCTAGAGGCCTCAACCTGGATATTGATTTGAACTGCTTTATTTCTAATTTTTTAATTTTTTGATCACAAGTCACTTCTCTTTGCTGGCCTGCACAGGGTCCTGACTTTATTCATTCATCTATTTCTCCTACTAACGTGGAGGTTTCTTGGACACCAACTATTGGTGAAGGTTCACCAACTGAGTCACATAGGTTTAATAACCACTACACCCACACCTTATTGAATATTAATCATTATAGCGGCGCCATCGCCCCACTGTTTATTTACAAAAGCATAGGTGTGTTTCACTCACAAAGATTGGCCTAATCTCATTCAAAGGGTCAACTGCATAGAGGCACACAGGGCCAGATTCACAGTCAGCGGGGTAAATTTGTGCGGGTGTAACGTATCCGCTCTATGCTACGCCTCTGCAACCCAGACGGGCAAGCGCTGTATTCTCAAAGCACTAGCTCCGTAAGTTGCGGCAGCGTATCGCAAATCAGCCGGCGCAAGCCCGCCTAATTCAAGTTTGGATCAGGGGGGCGTGTTTTTTTTTTGTAAATCTACTGTGACCCGATGTGATTGACGTTTTTGCCGAACGGCGCATGCGCAGTCTGTGGAATTTCCCAGTGTGCATTGCTCCAAAGTACGCCGCAAGGACGCCATTGGTTTCGACGTGAACGTAAATGACGTCCAGCCCCATTCACGGACGACCCACGCAAAGCACGCAACTTTCTCTAACTTCGCCGCGGGAACGACAGCCATACTTAACATTGGTACGCCGCACTTTCATTCTATATATATCTACATAATTCAAAATCAGTCTCATAAACACATTCGCATAGACAAAAAAGAAAAGGTTAAGTTCTGAAAAGTTAACTCTCCTTTCACACGGGGCACCATTTGTTATAGAAAAATTAATAACGCACGTACATAATTAATAATCAGAGAAATATTAATATCGCACGTAAATAATTAAAATAAGCTATAAAAACCTTTCTGTCTATATAAAAATTAAAGCAAAGAATAGCGCTGCGAAAAAGAGAAAAATATTACATTTATTGATACAGAGAAGAAAACTTGTATTACTCCAATATATACAAACATAACATAACTGATAATACCTTTAAAACCAAGATGATATCCAAGGCACACAATTATACAAACAGTAAGACGGCTAAAATGGATACATCAGTAAGCAATGCCAAGTTGTAGAGAGAGAGAGACAGACAGAGGGAGAGAGACAGAGAGAGAGAGACAGAGAGGGAGAGAGACAGACAGAGAGGGAGACAGACAGAGAGGGAGAGAGACAGAGAGGGAGAGAGACAGAGAGGGAGAGAGACAGAGAGGGAGACAGACAGAGAGGGAGAGAGACAGAGAGGGAGAGAGACAGAGAGGGAGAGAGACAGAGAGGGAGAGAGACATAAAGAGAGATAGAGAGAGAGAGGGGGGGAGAGAAGGGGAGAAGGGGTTATATCACCACGCCTGGGTCAGCTCATCCATCATCCTTCAGTCTGCCCTCAAGTCCAGCTAGGACATCATACACTGATTTTATACCCCTCAGACTACACATTTTCCCTCCAAAAAACTCAAGTTTCCTGCGGATACGATTGGATGACTTATGTTTCTTTTCAGAATGACACATAAGGACCCCCCAGTGTGCATCCCCCTGTTATCACATCCTCTTGACATAGGAACTGTCTTAGAGTTTGCATATTTATCAACAACAAAACTTCTCGTGTGAGCACTACCTCATCCAGTTCCCACACTTTGCATATTACAGGACCCCTGGCTTATGGAGACGCCTTGTCTGTCCGAGCTCTATACACACACACCTGGTATACACAGGCAATCTAACTGTGTGTTTTTTTAATCAGATAGGAGATGACAGGAACTTCTTTTAATACAATGAGGGGGCATTTCCTATCACATCCCCCCCCCCCCCATTGAGGTAACATCCATATGCTGACATATGGTCAAAAACATGCTCCTCAGCCAGGGCCGGCGCTACCACTAGGCGAATCAGGCAGCCGCTTGGAGCGCACTGCCGCCTAGAGCGCAGCCACGGCCACTGGTTCCCCCACAGTAGTAGTCGTTACCGCTGCGCAGTCCTGTGGACGGAGAGGAGGCGCTGTGAGCTTGTCACAACCTCGAGCATCCAGTCAGTGGGTGGATCCATGTGCTCCCCCCCCCCCGGCTCCTCCCAGGCTCCCCTTCTCCCGCTCTGCGGATCTCCTACCATGTGCTGTGCAGAGCGCGGATAATGACTGCCGCCGCCGCCGCTGAGCAGCTCCTTGACCTTCTCTCCTCCTGGATGGACCGGACGGCCGTAGTGTGGAAGACCTGTCACCTGCCAGAACAGCGATCATCAGAGAGGTACTGTGATGACAGTCCGCGGCGCTGCCCGACATCCTGTGACGTCACTGCCTGATCGAGGGTGCCCCGAACATCCCTGCTGACCACACACACAGACCTCCTGTCATCATCATGCTCCTCGTCATCCCCCTGTTCCTGGCATTCCACCATCCCACCTCCAAGGCCTGTCATACATTTTATCACCTCCCTGTCACTTCCTACCGCCCACCCCTGTCATCTCCATCCTTCCTGTCACCCACCCCTGTCATCTCCATCCTTCCTGTCACCTCCCTGTCATCTCCATCCTTCCTGTCACCTCCCTGTCACTTCCTACCGCCCACCCCTGTCATCTCCATCCTCCCTGTCACCTCCCTACCACCCACCCCTGTCATCTCCATCCTCCCTGTCACCTTCCTACCACCCACCCCTGTCATCTCCATCCTCCCTGTCGCCTCCCTACCACCCACCCCTGTCATCTTCATCCTCCCTGTCGCCTCCCTACCACCCACCCCTGGCATCTCCATCCTCCCTGTCGCCTCCCTACCACCCACCCCTGTCATCTCCATCCTCCCTGTCGCCTCCCTACCACCCACCCCTGTCATCTCCATCCTCCCTGTCGCCTTCCTACCACCCACCCCAGTCATCTCAATCCTCCCTGTCACCTCCCTACCACCCACCCCTGTCATCTCCATCCTCTCTGTCACCTTCCTACCACCCACCCCTGTCATCTCCATCCTCCCTGTCGCCTTCCTACCACCCACCCCTGTCATCTCCATCCTCCCTGTCGCCTCCCTACCACCCACCCCTGGCATCTCCATCCTCCCTGTCGCCTCCCTACCACCCACCCCTGTCATCTCCATCCTCCCTGTCGCCTCCCTACCACCCACCCCTGTCATCTCCATCCTCCCTGTCGCCTTCCTACCACCCACCCCTGTCATCTCCATCCTCCCTGTCTCCTTCCTACCACCCACCCCAGTCATCTCCATCCTCCCTGTCACCTTCCTACCACCCACCCCTGTCATCTCCATCCTCCCTGTCACCTCCCTACCACCCACCCCTGTCATCTCCATCCTCCCTGTCACCTCCCTACCACCCACCCCTGTCATCTCCATCCTCCCTGTCACCTCCCTACCACCCACCCCTGTCATCTCCATCCTCCCTGTCACCTCCCTACCACCCACCCCTGTCATCTCCATCCTCCCTGTCACCTCCCTACCACCCACCCCTGTCATCTCCATCCTCCCTGTCGCCCTCCTACCACCCACCCCTGTCATCTCCATCCTCCCTGTCACCTCCCTACCACCCACCCCTGTCATCTCCATCCTCCCTGTCACCTCCCTACCACCCTCCCCTGTCATCTCCATCCTCCCTGTCGCCCTCCTACCACCCACCCCTGTCATCTCCATCCTCCCTGTCACCTCCCTACCACCCACCCCTGTCATCTCCATCCTCCCTGTCATCTTCCTACCACCCACCCCTGTCATCTCCATCCTCCCTGTCACCTCCCTACCACCCACCCCTGTCATCTCCATCCTCCCTGTCATCTTCCTACCACCCACCCCTGTCATCTCCATCCTCCCTGTCACCTCCCTACCACCCACCCTATCATCTCCATCCTCCCTGTCACCTTCCTACCACCCACCCCTGTCATCTCCATCCTCCCTGTCACCTCCCTACCATGCACCCCTGTCAGTTTCCTACCACCCACCAGGGACAATTTTTCTCATCACAACACAGACAGAAGGACATTCGTCCTTCCAGTGAAACCACAAATGAAGGGACTTTTTTTTATTTCAGCGACACCAAGGAGGGACGTTCTTTTTTTTGGGTGGGGGGGGCGCACATAACTGGTCTTGCCTAGGGCGCCAAATTGCCTAGCACTGGCCCTGTCCTCAGCTCACAGAGTAATCTAAAGACAGACCCAAATCACATTAATAATAAAGCCTTGTAAAAGAAAGACATATACATCTTCAAAAAAAACTTATAAATATGGATATGAAAAATCTCTACCACAGGTGTGAGGGGTGATGGTGTGAGGGGTGATGGTGTGAGGGTGATGGTGTGAGGTGTGAGGGGTGGTGGTGGTGTGATACAATCACTTCCCATCATTGGCTGGGCAGGTGGGGTGACTATTACATACTTATGTGGTTTATTGTTTTGGCAGAGGAATCTCTGCCATGCTTATGTAATCAGTACACAGAGAGTAACCGCAGCTCAAGAAGAGGAAGTATTGTTATCTCCAAGTCTAAAAACACATCCTGAAAGGGAAAGAAAATGTTTACATGATTATTTTTTGTGTGTATATATATATATATACTGTATGTATGTGTATATATATATATAGTTTTATGTGTTTATTATATTTATATACAGTGCCTTAAAAAAAGTATTCATCCACATTTTGTCATGTTAAACCAAAAACATAAATGTATTTTACTGGGATTTTATGTGATAGACCAGGGATCGGGAACCTATGGCTCGCGAGCCAGATGTGGCTCTTTTGATGGCTGCATCGGTACTTGCCTCTCAATCCGCAGATCGCGTGGTGTGCCGATCCGCAGATTGAGCCCATAGGAAAGGCCGCGGCTTCGGCCTATCTCCGGAGCAGCAGCCATCTTGGTACACCCGGCAGGGGCCTAGGTGAGCGGCGCTCTAATATCATCATCACCCGCCTCAACTGCTCGTGGATCTGCCTGCTTGTGTAGTGGTAAAAGAAGGAAAAAGCCCTAATGCCGCGTACACACGGTCGTTTTTTGTGATGAAAAAAAACGTCATTTTTTAGCATGGAGAAAAAACAACGTTGCCTACACACCATCGTTTTTTCAAAATGCTCTAGCAAAGCGTGGTTACGTTTAGCACGTACGGCGGCACTCTGTTCCATTCGTTTTAAACGTTGTTTTAGCCTACACACGGTCATTTCTTATGACACAAAAAACGACGTTTTGAAAAACGACATAAAAAATTGAAGCATGCTCGAATTTTTTTTTTTTAGTTTTTCAGAAGACATAAAACAATGTTTTCCCCACACACGGTCATTTTAAATGAAGTTTTTAAAAATGTCGTTTTTTTTCATCACAAAAAACGACCGTGTGTACGCGGCATAAGGCTGACGCAGCGCTAAAGGGAAAAAAAGTTTGTGAAATAAAAATTTATTGTGTATCGTGTTGAATAAAAAATGTATTAAAAATGTATTAAATAAATGAAGCAGCTAGCAGTGCATTATCGCAGTCGTGACAAAAATCACAGATCGCCACCATTACTAGTAAAAAAGTAATAATTCTAACCCCTATTTTGTAGGCGTTATAAAGTTTGCGCAAACCAATCACTATACGCTTATTGCGATTTTTTTTTTTTTTTTACCAAAAATATGTAGAAGAATACGTATCGGACTAAACTGAAAAAAAATGAAGGACCGGCCGTACTGCGCATGCGCGCACAAATCTGCTGCTCACTGGGCATGTGCAGAACTTGGCTTGGCGCAATCAGTGAGATAGGTAAAAGGCCAAGCGTACTTAGTTTGAGGATCGCCCTGTGTATAAAAAGCCCCAGACAAACACACTTCCCTTGCAAAAATATTTCCCTGTGTTCCCCTTTCTAGAGCAAGTTGCTTCTGCTCTGAATGTTTGTTGGTGTGTGTTGGTGAGTTGTGTGTGATAGAGAAGTTTTGGAGGAGTATTAGGCCTCTTACACACGGCCGAGGAACTTGACGTGCCAAACACATCGAGTTCCTTGGCCAGTTCAGCCCTGAAGCCGCCGAGGAGCTCGGCGGGCCGAGAGCTCCCATAGAACAACGAGAAAATAGAGAACATGTTCTCTATTTTCTCGACGAGTTCCTCGGCGGCTCCATCGGGCCGAAAGTGTACACACGACAGAGTTTCTCGGCAGAATCCGGCTCTGACCGAGTTTCTCGCCGAATTCTGCCGAGAAACTCTGTCGTGTGTACGAGGCCTTAGATAGTAGTTGGTGTTTGTTTCTGCTAAGAGTCGGTTCACACTAAGGCGACACGACTTCCAGCGCGACTTTCAGAGGCGACTCCGACACGACTTGAACATGAACCACAGGGCGATCTGGGGCGATTTACAACACGACTTGAAGTCGTCTCCAGGACAGGAGACTTTCCAGTGGCCAATAAAACAACAATCAGCTCTGGGAGAGGGAGGGAGGGGGGCAGGAGAGGTTTGCCTGAGAAATGTATCTTCCTGGAAAGTAGCTTCAGTGAGAGCCGGTTCACACTGGGGCGACTCGTCAGGCGACTCAGCCGCCTGACAAGTCGCGTCCCATTCTATTCAATAGAACCGTTCTAATAGGAGCGACGCAAGTCGCTCCGACTTAGAAAAAGGTTCTTGTACGACTTTGGGGGCGACTCGGGGCGACTTGCATTGACTTCTATACAGAAGTCATTTTGCAAGTCGCCTCTGAAGTCGTCTTCAGGACGCCTTGCCGAGTCACCCCCGAAGTCGTGCCGCCCCAGTGTGAACCGGCTCTTAAGACAGTGATCCGACTTCTGAGGCGACTTCCATTGAAATCAATGGGTACAAATCGCCTACAAGTCGGATTGAAGTAGTACAGGAACCTTTTCTGAAGTTGGATCGCCTTGAGTAGTGTGTATTAACACCGCTCCCATTCACTTCCATTGTTTTTCTCTACAGCGCGACTTGGGACGACTTGAGGCGTCATGAAGTCGGATCGCAAGTCGCCCCAGTGTATTTTGTGTTTGTTTTTTTCTGAGTGTATTTTCTGTTTGTTTTTTGCGTGTTTGTTTTTGAATTTGTAGTAGCTGTCTGCTTGTGTGTTTTGCTTTTTGTGTGTTTCTTCTGTGAGGTTTTTTGTTTGTTTGTTGTGTGTGTATTTTTGTTTGTTTGTTCTGTGAGTTGATTCTTGTTGCTGAGTGGTGTCTGTGATGGCACCCAAGCGCAGGAAGCTCAATTTTTCACAGGTGGAGAAGCAAATCCTTGCTCGGGCCATCGTCCTATATGGGCGATATTTGCATGGCCATGATAGCAGGAACACCTCCCCGGCCTAAAGGAAGGCGATAATAAAAAAGATTACGGATCAGATCAATGCGGCGGGGGAGGGGGGGGAGACGAGGACCCCCGCTGGCATCCAAAAAAAGATCAACAATCTAAAGAGCCTGGTCCGTAACAAGGTGGCCCAAATAAATGCCCATACCACAGGCACTGGAGGAGGCCCAGCCTGCCCCATCAGGCTCAGTGAGGAGGAATGGGCAGTGGCCCGGTGTTTCCAGCCAGAGCAGGTGGTGGGCCTGCGTGGATATCAATCTGATGTTCCTGTGAGGCCAGGTACGTTTTGGGTTTTTCTATCTGGTGATTAGCATGTGTGGGTGGGGGAAGGGAAGAAGTGCCAAGTGTGTGGATCCTCAAACCTGTGATTGTTTTGTGTCCTCCACAGATGACCAGGAGATTGCAGGCCCATCAGGCCAGGAGGTTGCTGGCCCATCAGGCCAGGCTGCTGCACCACCCCAAGGACAAGAGGCTGCTGATGAGTCCCAAGAAGGGCAGGATTCCCCAGGGGAGGGGAGTGGCCAAACCTCCCCTCATGAGGAGGTTGAGGGGGAGGAGGATGAGGGGGAGGAGGATGAGGGGGTGGAGGAAGAAGATCTGCAGATTGGCCGGGAAGTCCTTTTGGCCTTGGATATGTTGACCCTTGAGGCTACCCTTGAGGCTACCCCTGAGGCTGCCAGCAGTCAGGCCACCATCAGGGGTAGCCCCTCCCACTCCTCCCTCAACAGGCCTCAACCCACAAGGGTCACTCTCTCCCCTCCTCCAGGGCCACAAGCCTCAGGGGCAGGCAGGATGGCGACTCAGGAGACCAGGGGGGTGGCCGAGCGTCTGCCGGGCAGTCTGCAGAGGGACAATGCCCGGCAGACCCGCCATCATGGTCAGAAAAAAGAGACTCTGACCCAGATGGAGCACAGCCTGGGTGCAATGAAGGAGTCACTCAGTGATGGGGCCACAAACTCATTGGCGGTCATCACATGTTTGTGGGACCTGAAGACCGCCACGACAGGCGTGGCCCAGGAGGTGACTGCCCTGACCCAGGCTGTGCAGGACAATACCAGGGCTGGCCAGGCCAATACGGCTGCCCTCACAATGTGTCTCACAAGGATAGCAGTGGCCTTGGAGGGCAGGCCAGCAGGAGGACAGTCACCAGGGGAGGCTCCCCGTTCTCACCCACCCCCCCATGAAGATACTCCCTCCCCTGCTCACACCCCCCCATGAAGATACTCCCTCCCCTGCTCACACCCCCCCCCCATGAAGATCCTCCGGTTGGCCGTGGCCGTGCCCGTGGGTGGCCCAGGCGTAGCAAACGCTGCCGCTATTAATTTGGCAGGGGTACTTTTGTTTTTTATTTTTATGATTTTGTTTGGTATATTGTACTTATGATTTGGTTTATGTGTGTGAATGATGTGTGAATGTGGGGGGGGGGGGGAATTCCTGATTAAATAAGGGTGTCACCCTCAGTTTTGGTGGAGAAGGGATCCCCAGGACCAGGGAGAAGTGATCCCAGGTCCCTGAATGGTGTATGAATGCACAGTGACATAATTGGAGCCGTGGTGGGGCGTTACTGCTCCCAAGTACCATTGGGGGGGTTACTTGGATCTAATCCAATTCGATGTGCATGTGATGTGTCTGTGCTAGGGACCACAGTGGTGTGCATTCATGCATTCTCATTGTGACATAATTAATGTGTGTGTTTACTGTGCAAAGATGCATTCTGCGAGGCGTCTCCTGACTGCTGTTCCCTCACAAGAGGGGGTACCCTCGGTTACTAAAGTCACTAGTCTAGCTATGCGCATGGATGCCCCTGGCATGTTGGCATACAGATTGCTGTCCTGCAAGTGTGTGTGCTCAGCTCTTCCTTAATGGTATTGCTTTAGCTGACCTTTACACGGCATGTGTAAAATTAGGGCTGCTTTTATAAAGTGTAAAATTGCTCCTGGAAACTAACAGAAGTGCACAGGGCGTAATCTACGGCGCACACACTTAATTTTGTTGATCGCCTTATCTCCCTCATTTGTATCTTTGCCTCTCAAAACAGCGGTGTGTCTAGCGTATTTTGCGCTCGGAGAAGGCGCCGGTGTAAGTTTTTTAGGTAGGACTGAAAAAATTACATTTCAGGCGTAACTCGTTTTGAGGATCAGACGCATAAATACGCGCGGCGCAAATTTCAATTACGCCGCGTATATCGAGTTAAGTCGGCGCATCTGCATCTGCGTGCGTGTGGATTCGACCTCGGGGCCACGTTGGCTCAGGGTTGCTTCGCTGTTGAGTAGGCCCAGCTGTTCTGTCTGGGGCCTGCAATCCTAAAAGGGGATCCCAAGCTGTCTGTCCACAAGGGAGGAATCTGTCTTGATGAAGGAAACCGGGGGAGGACCTTCCCTGGAGGAGACTGGCAAAGTGCTAGTGTCTCGGGTGAGGCCTGGTGACCTAATTAAGGAGGAATCCATCATATTCAAAGCCCTGCAGTCTGCCGGTTCGGCTTAAAGGCTCTTCTACTGCAGGGCTGGAGGTTCGGGACTTTGAAATCCTGTGGCAGAAGATTCCTGGACGCATTCAAGTTCATCCAAAAGGTCTGTGGCAGAGACCAAGTTCATCCAAAAGGTCTGTGGCAGAGACCAAGTTCATCCGAAAGGTCTGTGGCAGAGACCAAGTTCATTCTACGACAGTTTGTGGCAGAGACCAAGTTCATCCAAAAGGTCTGTGGCAGAGACCAAGTTCATTCTACGACAGTCTGTGGCAGAGACCAAGTTCATTCTACGACAGTCTGTGGCAGAGACCAAGTTCATTCTACGACAGTCTGTGGCAGAGACCAAGTTCATTCTACGACAGTCTGTGACAGAGACCAAGTTCATTCTACGACAGTCTGTGGCAGAGACCAAGTTCATTCTACGACAGTCTGTGGCAGAGACCAAGTTCATTCTACGACAGTCTGTGGCAGAGACCAAGTTCATCCAAAAGGTCTGTGGCAGAGACCAAGTTCATTCTACGACAGTCTGTGGCAGAGACCAAGTTCATTCTACGACAGTCTGTGGCAGAGACCAAGTTCATTCTACGACAGTCTGTGGCAGAGACCAAGTTCATTCTACGACAGTCTGTGGCAGAGACCAAGTTCATTCTACGACAGTCTGTGGCAGAGACCAAGTTCATTCTACGACAATCTGTGGCAGAGACCAAGTTCATTCTACGACAGTCTGTGGCGAGACCAAGTTCATTCTACGACAGTCTGTGGCAGAGACCAAGTTCATTCTACGACAGTCTGTGGCAGAGACCAAGTTCATCCAAAAGGTCTGTGGCAGAGACCAAGTTCATTCTACGACAGTCTGTGGCAGAGACCAAGTTCATTCTACGACAGTCTGTGGCAGAGACCAAGTTCATCCTACGACAGTCTGTGGCAGAGACCAAGTTCATTCTACGACAGTCTGTGGCAGAGACCAAGTTCATTCTACGACAGTCTGTGGCAGAGACCAAGTTCATTCTACGACAGTCTGTGGCAGAGACCAAGTTCATTCTACGACAGTCTGTGGCAGAGACCAAGTTCATTCTACGACAATCTGTGGCAGAGACCAAGTTTATTCTACGACAGTCTGTGGCAGAGACCAAGGGCCAAATCCACAAAAGAGATACTCCGGCGTAAGCCGTCGTATCTCTGGTTCTAACTTTGGAACTGATCCTCAGAAGCAGTTTTCCAAAGTTAGGCAGAAGATCCGACATCTGTAAGGGACTTACACTGCCGGATCTTAGGATGCAGTACCGCATCCGCCACTGGGGGCATTTCCAGTCGAAATGCCTCTTCTGGTATGCAAATTAGCACTTAGGGCGATCCACAAAGCTTTTGTGCTTCGTTTTTTCGCCGTAAGTTTTAGTTTGCCAAGTGTAAAACTAGGGCTGCTTTTACAAAGTGTAAAGTTAGTAACACCATGTAAAAGCCCATTCAAGCGACGGCATTTGGTATGCATTCCCGAGGGAGAACTCCACGGCAATTTGTAAAATCCAAACCGGCATGGGTTCCCCCCCAGGAGCATACCAGGCCCTTAGGTCTGTTATGGGTTGTAAGGAGACCCCCCCTCCGCCGAAAAATCGACGTAGGGGGTCCCCCTACAATCCATACCAGACCCGTATCCAAAGCACGCTACCCGGCCGGTCAGGAATGGGAGTGGGGACGAGCGAGCGCCCCCCCCCCCCTCCTGAGCCGTGCCAGGCCGCATGCCCTCAACATGGGGGGGTTGGGTGCTCTGGGGCAGGGGGGCGCACTGCGGGCCCCCCCACCCCAGAGCACCCTGTCCCCATGTTGATGAGGACAGGACCTCTTCCCGACAACCCTTGCCGTTGGTTGTCGGGGTCTGCGGGCGGGGGCTTATCGGAATCTGGGAGTCCCCTCAAATAAGGGGGCCCCCAGATACCGGCCCCCCACCCTAAGTGAATGGATATGGGGTACATCGTACCTCTACCCATTCACCTGGAGGCAAAAAGTAAAAGTTAGTAAACACACAACACAAGGGTTTTTAAAATAATTTATTATTCTGCTCCGGAGGCCCCCCCTGTCTTCTTTATTAGCTCTATTACCAGGGGGGGGCTTCTTCTTCCACTCTCCGGGGGTCTTCTCCGCTCTCCGGGGGGGGTTTCTTCTTCCGCTCTCCGGGGGGGGCTTCTCCGCTCTCTCCGGGGGTCTTCTTCTATCTTCGCCGCTCTCCGCTGTTGACTCGGCGAACCCCGGTTCTTCTGCAGATGTCCGGTGCCTTCTTCTTCAGCGCTGGCTGGCTGCCTGCTATCTTTGTGTGTTAGCTCAATTACGAGCAGGCAGCCATCGCGGTCTTCTGTGACGTCAGGTTCTTCTCTTCTGTTCTTCTCCCCTCTTCCGATGTTGACTCGTCGCATCTTGTCACTGTAATGATGGAAGCGCGCCTTGCATCCCATTTATATAGGCATCACCGTCCCATCATGCTCCGGCAGGTACCCACGTGGTGGGTGCCTACCCACGTGCACCCACCACGTGGGTACCTACCGGAGCATGATGGGACGGTGATGCCTATATAAATGGGATGCAAGGCGCGCTTCCATCATTACAGTGACAAGAGGCGACGAGGCAACATCGGAAGAGGGGAGAAGAACAGAAGAGAAGAAGATGACGTCACAGAAGACCGCGCTGGCTGCCTGTTACTAATTGAGCTAACACACAAAGATAGCAGGCAGCCAGCGCTGAAGAAGAAGGCACCGGACAGCTGCAGAAGAACCGGGGTTCGCCGAGTCAACAGCGGAGAGCGGCGAGGATAGAAGAAGACCCCCGGAGAGCGGAGAAGCCCCCCCCCCCGGAGAGCGGAAGAAGAAACCCCCCCCCGGAGAGTGGAAGAAGACCCCCGGAGAGTGGAAGAAGAAGCCCCCCTGGTAATAGAGCTAATAAAGAAGACAGGGGAAGCCTCCGGAGCAGAATAATAAATTATTTTAAAAACCCTTGTGTTGTGTGTTTACTAACTTTTACTTTTTGCCTACAGGTGAATGGGTAGGGGTACGATGTACCCCATATCCATTCACTTAGGGTTGGGGGCCGGTATCTGGGGGCCCCCTTATTTGAGGGGACTCCCAGATTCCGATAAGCCCCCGCCCGCAGACCCCGACAACCAACGGCAAGGGTTGTCGGGAAGAGGTCCTGTCCTCATCAACATGGGGACAGGGTGCTCTGGGGTGGGGGGGCCCGCAGTGCGCCCCCCTGCCCCAGAGCACCCAACCCCCCCATGTTGAGGGCATGCGGCCTGGCACGGCTCAGGAGGGGGGGGGGGGCGCTCGCTCGTCCCCACTCCCTTCCTGACTGGCCGGGTAGCGTGCTTTGGATACGGGTCTGGTATGGATTGTAGGGGGACCCCCTACGTCAAATTTTCGGCGTGGGGGGGGTCTCCTTACAACCCATACCAGACCTAAGGGCCTGGTATGCTCCTGGGGGGGGGAACCCATGCCGGTTTTTTCTTTGAAAATTGGCATGGAGTTCTCCCTCTCAGGAATGCATGCCGAGCGACGCTGTCATTTTTTTTTATAATTATTTGTTTTTCCGGCGCGTATATTTTTTTCACCCGTCGCAACTTTAGTGTCCCGTCGCAATCCACAAAGCCGCCCGGCGTCAATTACGTTCGCGCGCTGCACGTCGGGAAAATTACGTCACACGCATGCGCAGTACGGCCGGCGCGGGAGCGCGCCTCATTTAAATTTTACACGCCCCCCGGAGAGGAGGACCGCCTTGCGACGGCGGCACTTAAGTTACACGGCCTGAAATTTCTAGGTAAGTGCTTTGTGGATCAGGCACTTAGGTAGAAACTTTAAGTCAGTGTAACTTAACTGCTGAAAGTTAAGTTACGCCGCCTGGCTGAGGATTTGGCCCCAAGTTCATTCTACGACAATTTGTGGCAGAGACCGTCTGGACATTAGTTTGTGCACCATCCCGGCTGCTAGGCCATAAGAGTGGAGACTGATTGACTATTTTTGAGCATTCTGTACCGTGTGCCTGAACCTTCCCCTACTGTTCTCCTCCCTTCTACTTTCTCTTCTTCAAGTTACCCTGCAGAGAAAATAAAACCCAACTGTTAAAGGTTTTACATCTGTCTGGACATTGCATTTATTTTGGACTCCCATACCCTGACAACGAAGCTTAAAAGGTAACATGCAAACCCAAAATTTATCCAGCAGCTCCTTCGGGGGTAGTGCTACATATATATTTTTAATTCTTTCTAAATTCTTTTTATACTATGCACTTTTTTCAATAAATATTGTATTTATTTTTTCCGAATATTCTCCATTGTTTACTGTGCCTCAAAAGTCCGACCTTGGGTTACCTATTATTTTCTTGTTCCCCTTATCATTTACGGATGTGGCTATGTGAGTGCTTTCTTCTCTATTTTTGCAAAGTTCGCTGAGTTCCTTCAGCTACCAAGGGACTTGTTTATTCCGTACAGGTGCTTTATGGTCCTACAGATAATCTGCTACACAGTTCTATTGACACCTGTGAATAGTTCGTTTGGAGCAATGGAGGCTGGTGCTCCAAATTTTTGGGGGGGCGCAAACAAACAAAAAAACCCCCCAAAAAAAACAATTGCAGCCTCACTGTGCCCATCATACACAGCTACTGTGCCCATCAATTGCAGCCACTGTGCCCATCAAAGGCAGCCACTGTGCTCATCATACACAGCTACTGTGCCCATCAATTGCAGCCACTGTGCCCATCAAAGGCAGCCACTGTGCCCATCAAAGGCAGCCACTGTGCTCATCATACACAGCTACTGTGCCATGCCATCAATTGTCGCCACTGTGCCTTCATTTGTCGCCACTGTGCCATGCCATCAAACGCAGCCACTGTGCCAATCAACTGTCACCTCTGTGCCATGCTATTACACGCACCCACTGTGCCCATCAATTGTCACCACTGTGCCCATCAATTGTCACCACTGTGCCCATCAATTGTTGTCACCACTGTGCCATGCCAAACGCAGCCACTGTGCCATGCCATCAAACGTTACCACTGTGCCCATCAATTGTTGTCACCACTGTGCCCATCAATTGTTGTCACCACTGTGCCCATCAATTGTTTGACACTTCTTTTACTTTATACATGCTCTCTGCCTTTATTTAATCATAAGCAGTGGGAAAAAAATCAGAAATGTTGGAGCCTTCGATTTAAAGAAGTGTGGGTGAAATGTGTTGGCTGCCATTGCTGAACTTCTTCTCGGAAATGCCAGTTTCTCAGTTACGATGGTGACATCAAAGCCTTCAATGTAATTATACACTATGCATTGCCTAATACTGAGACCTACTGACTCTCTGCAGGATATATTTTTTTCAAAAAGGTGCCAATTTTCCATCACTGATTGTTTGCTATTGGCAGCATGAATGTAGAGATGTTTTCTAAATTGTTTGATGTTGTCACCACTGTGCCCATCAATTGTACTCGCCACTGTGCCCATCAATTGTACTCGCCACTGTGCCCATCAATTGTACTCGCCACTGTGCCCATCAATTGTACTCACCACTGTGCCCTGTTAAATGCTGCCACTGTGTGCCCTGTAAAATGCCCCCTCCCCATTTCAGCCCGGCACTTACCTTTTTGGGGTCAGCCATCCTTCTTCCACCGTCCCTCGATGTCTTCTCCCGACCCTCGATGACGCTTCAGCCAATCAGGTTACCGGTAGCCAGAATCAGCCAACCTGTTTGGCCGAGACGCCTGTCAGTCTTATCCAAGGAGCGCATCCCTAGTGCGTTCCTTGTATAAGCTTCCGGGACCCGAGGGCTGTTGGCTCTGATAGGCACTTCCGAACAGCCAACCAGCTGCCGTTATTCAGATGGCCGGACATGAGCGCCGACCATCTGAATAGAACAGCGGCGATAATAACATAGATTCGTGCAATGCATGAATCTATGTTATTAGACTCGGTGGCGGTGAGAGCCAGAGGGGGCGGCGCTCCAGCGCCCTCTATGGACAAACCGCCACTGGTTTGGAGTATCCCACTAAATCCCTTCTCCTATCCAAGTTCTCCAAATAAAATACAAAAAACAAATCCCCTAGACAGGTCATTGAAGATAACGAGCGGAAGTGTGTGTGTGCACCTGGTTGTGTGAAAATACCCTGTGACTGGCTGTAGATTAATCAGTGGGAGGCTCGGGAAAATACAATATCCAAGCAGCTCCTGTGGGGATACCGCTACATATAGTTGAATAAAAAAAAGGTAATAGACAAAAAAAAGGTGAAAATTGTATACAATGAAGAAATAATCAAATGGAGATTAGCCCTTGAAAGCAGCGATAGACACTACATGACCCCGGGGGACATCTAGATTACAGAATGAGTCAACCGTGACTCAGAGCGTGCAATTTGAAAGTTTTCTCAGAATGAAGCTGTGTTTTCAGAGAAAAGGAAGTGAGAGAGGGCACCACAAAGCTTACCTACTATTGTATGATATTTATATACATTACTTACATGCCAGAAAGGCAGGAAAGATGATTGGCCAATTCATTTTAAGGCTCGGTTTACTTTGGAGCGTTGTGTGACATCGCATGTGATTCGCACCGCACTGCTGTGCAAATCCCATGCAATGTCTGTGCGATGCGAATTCAGCCATACAGATTGTATGGCTGAATTTGCATCGCATTCGGATCAAAGTCATGCAGAACCCTTTTTTTGGTCCGCCTAACAGCCTGAGGCCCCGTACACACGAGAGGATCGATCCGCTGAAATTGATCCGCGGATCGGTTTCAGCGGATAGTTCCGCTGGTGTGTACGATCCAGCGGATATTTATCCGCGGATATATTTCGGGCCGACCGATTTCCAGCGGATACAAATTTCTTAGCATGCTAAGAAATCTATCCGCTGGAATCGGCTCCAGCGGATCGATCCGGTGGTCTGTACAGACTCACCGGATCGATCCGTCCGAACCCATCCCTCGCATGCGTCGTAATGATTCGACGCATGCGTGGAATTCCTTATATGACAGCGTCGCGCACGTCGCCGCGTCATCATCGCGGCGACAGCGCGACACGTCATCGCGATGGGAATTCGGCGCGGATTTCGATCCGATGGTATGTATACTCCATCGGATCAAAATCCTCAGAAGATTTATCCGCGGAAACGGTCCGGAGGACCGTATCCGCGGATAAATCCTCCCGTGTGTACCCGGCATAAGGCTCCATTCACACGAGACGGACTCCGTTCCTACGGAGTCCGCCTGCTCCCGCCAGCTCAGCGGGGAACAGTCTGCAGATCTTTGCTGAGCCGACGCATGACAAGCTCCTCTCTGCTCACTGAGCGGGGAGGGGCTTGTCGGGCACCGCTGTCTCCTATGGAGCGATCTGAGGCCTCGTACAGACGAGCGGACCTGTCCGATGAAAACGGTCCGCGGACCGTTTTCATCGGACATGTCCGCCCTGAGATTTTGGTCTGATGGTTGTACACACCATCAGACCAAATTACCCGCGGACAGAATACGCGGTGACGGCGACGATGACGCGGCGACGTGCACGAACACGGAAGTTCAATGCTTCCACGCATGCGTCGAATCACTTCGACGCCATGCGCGGGTTCTCGGGCCAGCGGACATGTCCGATGAGTCATACTGACCATCGGACATGTCCGACGGACATGGTTCCAGCGGACATGGTTCTTAGCATGCTAAGAAACATTTGTCCGCTGGAAACCTGTCCGGTCGGCCGGAAAATTGTCCGGTCGGCCCTACACACGGTCGAACGCGGACCAGTTTCAGCAGAAATGTTCGGTCGTGTGTACGAGGCCTGATGAAAACGGACAGCATGTCCGTTTTCATCAGATCTTACCCGATCTGATCCGCATGGACGGATGGGGACGTGCCCCCCATACGTCTGTTTTTAGCGGATCGGGTCAGATGTCAGCGGACATGTCTCCGCTGACATCCGACACTCCATAGGGATGCATGGATCGGCCGTTCAGGTCCGCCGTCAAAACTGACAGGCGGACCTGAACGATCCGTCCGTGTGAATGAGGCCTTAAAGCAGTGGTCTCAAAGTATCGGCCCCCGGGCCATTTGCGGCCCGCGGACCAGTTATAAATGGCCCGCAGGCAGGGCTTGCGCCATCTGGTGGTGAGCCGTTGGTATTACAAGTTATTACCACCAGATGTGAGCTGGCGCCATCTGGTGGTGTGCCCGTTGGTATTACAAGTTAAGCATTACAAGTTAAACAGCAATTCTAATATGTTATTTTTCGCTGTTTTCACTGCCAACTTCTTCCCTCTAATTAGAACCCCCAAACATTATATATATTTTTTATCCTAACACCCTAGAGAATAAAATGGCGATCGTTGCAATACTTTCTGTTACGCCGTATTTGCGCAGCGGTCTTACAAGTGCACTTTTTTGGGAAAAAATTACACTTTTTTTAATTAAAAAATAAGACAACAGTAAAGTTATCCCCATTTTTTTTAATATTATGAAAGATAATGTTACGCCGAGTAAATTCATACCCAACATGTCACGCTTCAAAATTGCGTCCGCTTGTGGAATGCCGACAAATTTTTTTACCCTTTAAAATCTCCATAGGCGACGTTTAAAAAAATCTACAGGTTGCATGTTTTAAGTTACAGAGGAGGTCTAGAGCTAGAATTATTGCTCTCGCTCTAACGATCGCGGCGATATCTCACACGTGTGATTTGAACACCGTTTACATATGCGGGCGCTGCTCGCGTATGTGTTCGCTTCTGCGCGCAAGCTCGTCGGGACGGGGCGCGTTTTCTGGCTCCTAACTTTTTTAGCTGGCTCCTAGATTCCAAGCAAATTTGTCAAACCCTGACTTACACCAGTGCTGGTGGTAATAATGCGCTCGCTGACACCAGTGCTGGGGGTTAATAATGTGTTCGCTGACACCAGTACTGTTGTTTTTGAAGTTTGAAAGTTTGCATGCGGCCCCCCATGGCATATGAAAACTTGTCTTGTGGCCCTCAGGTCATTTGAGTTTGAGACCCCTGCCTTAAAGGGAATAAAATAAAAAAAAGTTGGTAAATGTAAAATGACATTTTTGTTTTGCTTTTAAGTGTAAATATGAGATGTGAAGTCTTTTTGACCCCAAATACCGCAAATAAAGAGGACCTGTCATGCTTGTTTATATTACAAGGGATGTTTACATTCCTCGAAATAGGAATAAAAGTGATCAAATAAGAAAATTTAAAGGGACAGTGTAAAAATAAAAAGTAAAATAAATAATATATTTTTTTTTTTAAAGCACCCCGTCCCTCCGAGCTTGTGCGCATATGCGAACACATACGCTCACATATGTAAACGGTGTTCAAACCACACATGTGAGGTATCGCCGCGATCGTTAGAGCAAGAGCAATAATTCTAGCACTAGACCTTCTTTGTAACTCTAAACAGGTAACCTATAATAAAAATGAAAACATCGCTTATGGAGAGTACCGTAGTTTGTTGCCATTCCACGAACATGCTTAATTTTGAAGCGTGACATGTTCTGTATCTATTTACTCAGCATTTTTATAAAAGTGTATTTTTTCCAAAGAAATTGCATTTGAAAGACCACTGCGCAAAACGGTGTGACATAAAATATTGCAATGATCTTCATTTTATTCTCTGCTACAAAATATATATATATATAATCGTTGGGGAGTCTAAGCAATTTTCTAGCTAAAATTAAAAATTTAAAGTGGTTGTACACCCTTTTTTTTTTTTACCTACAGGTAAGCCTATAATAAAACTTACCTGTAGGTAAAATGAATATCTCCTAAATAATATAAAATGAATAATAATATAAAATTAATATCTCCTAAACCTGTACGGTTTAGGAGAGATTCACTTTGCATGCAGCCACTGACGTCAGCGTCGCTTGCGCGGGAGAGAAGTCATTGTGGCTCTGGCTCAGCACAGATCTGCAAACCCGGAAGAAACGCAGAAGGCGCCGAGGGTGAAATGTCGGCTCCCTCGGCGTGGACCGGGATGCGATACAGCAGGGTTCGACAAAATCCGGGCGCCCGGTCGCAATAGCGACCTGGTGCCTGGGGAAGCTTAGGCCTGCAGAAGGCTGCAAAGCTGCGGCTTCAATTACCGGCAGGCACGGCCTGACACGATCACGCGCCGGGGGAGGTGGGGGCGTACGGAGACACAGGATTCCCCATCCTGTGTCTCTGTGTGCCCCCACCTCCCCCGCCGCGCCGGCCAATAATTGAGGCTGCGGCTTTGTGGCCTTCTGCAGGCCTAAGCTTACTTCTGTGATCTGGCGCCATCTTGTGGTGGCCGTTGGCATGACAGGTAAACCAGCAATTCTAATGTGTTTTTTTACTGTGTTTTCACTGCCATCTCCTTCCCTCTAATTAGAACCCCCAAACATTATATATATTTTTTATTCTAACACCCTAGAGAATAAAATGGCAGTCGTTGTAATACTTTCTGTCGCATTGTATTTGCGCAGCGGTCTTACCAGCACACTTTTTGGGGGAAAAATACACTTTTTTAAATAAAAAAATAAGACAACAGTAAAGTTAGCCCAATTTTTTTTTATATTGTGAAAGATAATGTTACGCCGAGTAAATTGATACCCAACATGTCACGCTTCAAAATTGCGTCCGCTCGTGGAATGGCGACAAACTTTTACCCTTTGAAATCTCCATAGGTGACGTTTTAAAAAAATTCTACAGGTTGCATGTTTTGAGTTACAGAGGAGGTCTAGGGCTAGAATTATTGCTCTCGCTCTACCAATCGCGGCGATACCTCACATGTGTGGTTTGAATACCGTTTACATATGCGGGCGCTGCTCACGTATGTGTTCGCTTCTGCGCGCGAGTTCGGCGGGACAGGGCGCATTTTCTGGCTCCTAACTTTTTTAGCTGGCTCTTAGGCCCAGATTCACAGCTGAGATACGACGGAGTTTCTCAGATACTCCGTCGTATCTCTCAGAGTATCTATGCGACTGATTCATAGAATCAGTTACGCATAGATAGCCATAAGATCCGACAGGTGTAATTGTTTTACACTGTCGGATCTTAGGATGCAGTACTACGGCCGCCGCTGGGGGGAGTTCGCGTCGTAAACCAGCGTCGGGTATGCAAATTAGGAGTTACGGCGATCCACAACGGTTTTTCACTTTCGCTACGTCGCTGCTAGTCTAGTTTCCCGTCGCAAATTTAGTCGTCGTTTTTGGTGCCCTAACTTTACACAGCACACGTATGTGCTGTATAAAGTATGGCCGTCGTTCCCGCGTCGAATTTTAAAAATGTTTCCTTCTTGCGTAAGACGTCCGGGAATACGGAAGTACGCTACGCACGTCGCCGTTCAAAAAATGACGTCACTTCGCGCAAAGCGCGGCGGGAAATTCAAAAGGGAGCATGCGCAGTAGGTCCGGCGCCTGCAGTCCGGCTCCTCTCTCGAGTACACGCACAAAAATACACTTAATTATTTTTTTTTTTTAATTACTTTTTTCTTATAGTAATCTCATTTTGTGCAGGGACAGTTCTAAACATGTGCTACTTCACAGGCATACTATAGACACCCAGCAGGTACGATATTTAAAGGAATTTTTCATATATATTTTTTTTATTTAACCACTTAAGACCCGGACCAAAATGCTGCTAAAGGACCCAGCCAGGTTTTGCGATTCGGAACTGCGTCGCTTTAACAGACAATTGCGCGGTCGTGCAACGTGGCTCCCAAACAAAATTGGCGTCCTTTTTTCCCCACAAATAGAGCTTTCTTTTGGTGGTATTTGATCACCTCTGCGGTTTCTATTTTTTGCGCTATAAACAAAAATAGAGCGACAATTTGAAAAAAAATTCAATATTTTTTACTTTTTGCTATAATTAATATCCCCGAAAAATATATTAAAAAAATGGTCATGTGTGGGCTTTAACGACGTGAAAAAACGCGCATGTTCAAAAGCAATTTATGAGATGGGAGCGCTCGTTCTGGTAAAACTAGCGTTCGTAATGGAGTAAGCACATTCATCACGCTGTAACAGACAGAAAAGCGCAAATTGTCTTTTACTAACATGAAATCAGCTAAAGCAGCCCAAAGGGTGGCGCCATCCGCATGGAACTTCCCCTTTATAGTGCTGTTGTACGTGTTGCACGTCACCGCGCTTTGCTAGAGCATTTGTTTTTTCATGATCGTGTGTAGGCAAGGCCGTTTTAATGATCGGGTTTAAAAATTACTTTGTTTTTTCTAAACCCTTAAAAACGTAATTTTTTTAAACCAAAAAATGGTCGTGTGTACACGGCATTAGGGTTAGGGCTTGGGGTTTCCCATTGAAGAATATGGCTAGGACTCAGGAATTGGAACAGGGACCTCCCCCAGAGGTCAAAGGTCAGAAGGCGGGTTCCCAGAGGTCAAAGGTCACAGGGCGTGGTTGACCCACCCCCACCAAAGTGTACCGCCTATCCTAACTAAGTCGGGGAATGAAGAAGTCGGGGAATGAACAAGTCTGGGTAAGCGTCTCCTGCTGCTGTCAATCAAATCCTATGACTTGGGCTCCCGGGGGCGGGGCAGAGTCATACACTTGGCGGCTATGGACGCTGAGTGTATGACACAGGAGCACGCCCGCAAGGTAACCTCCTCGGGAGAGAGCTTCCCAGAGGTGGTTACCTAATGTGGGGAGGAGCCGCGAGAGCCACCGTGGGACCTCAGAAGAGGAGGATCGGGGAAATCTGTGCAAAACGAAACTGCACAGTGGAGGTAAGTATGATATGTTTGTTATTTAAAAAGATAATAAAAGTGAACCTTTAGTGTCACTTTAAGGTGGACCCAGACAGGGCCGGCGCTACCACTAGGCGAATCAGGCAGCCGCTTGGAGCGCACTGCCGCCTAGAGCGCAGCCACGGCCACTGGTTCCCCCACAGTAGTAGTCGTTACCGCTGCGCAGTCCTGTGGACGGAGAGGAGGCGCTGTGAGCTTGTCACAACCTCGAGCATCCAGTCAGTGGGTGGATCCATGTGCTCCCCCGGCTCCTCCCAGGCTCCCCTTCTCCCGCTCTGCGGATCTCCTACCATGTGCTGTGCAGAGCGCGGATAATGACTGCCGCCGCCGCCGCTGAGCAGCTCCTTGACCTTCTCTCCTCCTGGATGGACCGGACGGCCGTAGTGTGGAAGACCTGTCACCTGCCAGAACAGCGATCATCAGAGAGGTACTGTGATGACAGTCCGCGGCGCTGCCCGACATCCTGTGACGTCACTGCCTGATCGAGGGTGCCCCGAACATCCCTGCTGACCACACACACAGACCTCCTGTCATCATCATGCTCCTCGTCATCCCCCTGTTCCTGGCATTCCACCATCCCACCTCCAAGGCCTGTCATACATTTTATCACCTCCCTGTCACTTCCTACCGCCCACCCCTGTCATCTCCATCCTTCCTGTCACCTCCCTACCACCCACCCCTGTCATCTCCATCCTTCCTACCACCCACCCCTGTCATCTCCATCCTTCCCGTCACCTCCCTGTCATCTCCATCCTTCCTGTCACCTCCCTGTCACTTCCTACCGCCCATCCCTGTCATCTCCATCCTCCCTGTCACCTCCCTACCACCCACCCCTGTCATCTCCATCCTCCCTGTCACCTTCCTACCACCCACCCCTGTCATCTCCATCCTCCCTGTCACCTTCCTACCACCCACCCCTGTCATCTCCATCCTCCCTGTCGCCTCCCTACCACCCACCCCTGTCATCTTCATCCTCCCTGTCGCCTCCCTACCACCCACCCCTGGCATCTCCATCCTCCCTGTCGCCTCCCTACCACCCACCCCTGTCATCTCCAACCTCCCTGTCGCCTCCCTACCACCCACCCCTGTCATCTCCATCCTCCCTGTCGCCTTCCTACCACCCACCCCAGTCATCTCAATCCTCCCTGTCACCTCCCTACCACCCACCCCTGTCATCTCCATCCTCTCTGTCACCTTCCTACCACCCACCCCTGTCATCTCCATCCTCCCTGTCGCCTTCCTACCACCCACCCCTGTCATCTCCATCCTCCCTGTCGCCTCCCTACCACCCACCCCTGGCATCTCCATCCTCCCTGTCGCCTCCCTACCACCCACCCCTGTCATCTCCATCCTCCCTGTCGCCTCCCTACCACCCACCCCTGTCATCTCCATCCTCCCTGTCGCCTTCCTACCACCCACCCCTGTCATCTCCATCCTCCCTGTCTCCTTCCTACCACCCACCCCAGTCATCTCCATCCTCCCTGTCACCTTCCTACCACCCACCCCTGTCATCTCCATCCTCCCTGTCACCTCCCTACCACCCACCCCTGTCATCTCCATCCTCCCTGTCACCTCCCTACCACCCACCCCTGTCATCTCCATCCTCCCTGTCACTTCCCTACCACCCACCCCTGTCATCTCCATCCTCCCTGTCACCTCCCTACCACCCACCCCTGTCACCTCCCTACCACCCACCCCTGTCATCTCCATCCTCCCTGTCGCCCTCCTACCACCCACCCCTGTCATCTCCATCCTCCCTGTCACCTCCCTACCACCCACCCGTCATCTCCATCCTCCCTGTCACCTCCCTACCACCCTCCCCTGTCATCTCCATCCTCCCTGTCGCCCTCCTACCACCCACCCCTGTCATCTCCATCCTCCCTGTCACCTCCCTACCACCCACCCCTGTCATCTCCATCCTCCCTGTCATCTTCCTACCACCCACCCCTGTCATCTCCATCCTCCCTGTCACCTCCCTACCACCCACCCTATCATCTCCATCCTCCCTGTCACCTTCCTACCACCCACCCCTGTCATCTCCATCCTCCCTGTCACCTCCCTACCATGCACCCCTGTCAGTTTCCTACCACCCACCAGGGACAATTTTTCTCATCACAACACAGACAGAAGGACATTCGTCCTTCCAGTGAAACCACAAATGAAGGGACTTTTTTTTATTTCAGCGACACCAAGGAGGGACGTTCTTTTTTTTTGGGGGGGGGCGCACATAACTGGTCTTGCCTAGGGCGCCAAATTGCCTAGCACCGGCCCTGGACCCAGACAATCAGCAGCTCTGCTTGAACACTTCCCTACTCTTCTGACTTCAGAAGAGACCACAAGAACGATGCCTTGCCACTGCTCATGTGACCTCTTTATGGGGAAGAAAAGGAGTCTTTGACATTTCTTGCTGTAACATTTTAGATAAAAAATTAATAAAAAAAGAAACAATTTGCCAAAAGTGCATTTATTTTAAAATGCAACATTTACAGTAATATTTGGTCTTCTAGAACTATATACAGTAAAAAATAAATAAAAAATACAGTTCAACAATGAAGTTAAAACACTCATTCAGCTTATATATATATTTTTTCTAATGCTATAAGATAATATCACAGGAATCATGGGGTCCCATAGCAAAACTTTGATAATACTTAGAATTAATCTGAACATAAGGTATGTCTAAATCAAGGACAGGCAGCAGGATAGAATAGTCAGTACAATTATAGGGACAAGTGCTCTATATAAAGGTTTTTGATGTAGTAGTAGTAATAATAATAATAATAAGTTATAATATGGCAAAATAATGAATACTCTTACACACAATTACTCTATAACACTAATACAAACGTCTTTAACCCCTTCCTGTCTGCTTTTTTACCTTTGTAAAGGTAAAAAAAAAAATCCCCTAAATAGCTTCCTTTACCTTAGTGCAGTCCTCCTTCACTTACCTCATCCTTCCATTTTGCTTTTAAATGTCCTTATTTCTTCTGAGAAATCCTCACTTCCTGTTCTTCTGTCTGTAACTACACACAGTAATGCAAGGCTTTCTCCCTGGTGTGGAGAAAGCCTCTTGAGGGGGGAGGGGACGAGCAGGAGTGTCAGGACACTCTCTAACACACAGCTCCTATCTCTATCTGCAAAGTAGAGAGTGTCCTGACTCTACTGTAGTCCACGGGAGGGGGGAGAGCACGACACTCCACACCAGGGAGAAAGCCTCGCATTACTGTGTGGAGTTACAGACAGAAGAACAGGAAGTGAGGATTTCTCAAATTTTCATTTTGGATAGAGTAAGGGAGGGTTATAGCCCCTGTCAGTTTATTTTTTTACCATCCCTGTCCCATTGCAGAGATTTCCCTTCACTTCCTACCCCAAAGCCAAACAGGAAGTGAGAGGAAATCTATGCAAATTAAGGGAATTCATTGCCCCCCAGGCCCTCAGACTAGTGTCCCCACTCGAAAATTTCAGGGTGGGTCTTAAAAAGCATGTGGCCTTGACAGAAAGGGGTGGGTCATATTTAAATCAGGGGTGCAGGAATTTAGTCAGGCCTAGGGCAGCACAAACCCTAAATACACTACTGACCAGGGCAGCACACAAGCTTAAGAAAGGGACTAAGGATGTAGGCAAAAACAGTTGTGCACTTGGAATTTTGTACTGTTCGGAGCCTGTTCAATAAAGCTTTCAAACCTTGTCTTCTTCCTGGTCTGAAGTTATTAAGGGAGTGTATGCAAGTAACTGGCACAAAAAAAGAGCAATAAAAAGTCAACCTGTAGTAAAGAGAGCAAGTGGTAACAAAGGGTAACAGATGTCAACCGTCAGCCTCAGTGGCGTAACTATAACTTTCAGGGCCCTGATCCCCAGCCGGGCCCATCCCTCCGAGTCCGGTGGTGGAACTCCAGGGCCCGGTCACAGGTATGACCTTTGTAGTCCTGTAGTTCCACCACAGGTATCAGTATTTTTTAAAAAAAAATATTTTTTAGGAGCCCCGTTTGGGGGACTTTTGTGAGATGTTCCACCTTTGAGATAAAGAAAAAGACTGAGGACACAGCCCCCAATCTCCTTCTCTGCAGCCTCAGATACATAGAATGAATAGACAGGAATAGCTCTGTACAGAGCTTCCTGTCCATTCATAAACTGAAGCATAGTAAACACAGTTTAGTATATGCCACAGTTATAAATGGACAGAGTCAGCGATCGGTACAGATCCCTGACTCTCAATTCAGAAAAAAAGGGGTGGTAAATTACACATTTACCAGCCTATTTCCCACTCTCACAGCAGGAGGAGAGAGGATGGGGGAACCTGGCAGAGCTGACGAGGGGGTCCAGGAAAGAGCTTTACCCTCCCTCCTCCCCTGGTGTCCAGTGACACCTGCTGGTACACCCCTCAAATGGCTGGGAATTCAGATTTCCTCTGGGTGTTCTGCCCACTCCTCCATCCTGGCACCCTAGGGTGGCTGACACTTGCCCTGCCAGCCAGCATGGTCTGTAGATGGGGTTCCTTTTCTTAGGGGAGGCGGGGTCCCTAGGTAAGATGAAGTACCCATTGCCAGGGGAGATAGGGTTTCTGTCCCTAGGCAGGATGGTGTCCCCATCCCTAGGAGAGATGGAGTCCTTTTTACCAGGGCAGATAGGGTCCCTGTCCCCAGGGGAGATGGGGGTCCCTGTGCCCAGGTGAGAAGTTGGCCCTGTCTCCAGGTGACAAAGGGCCCCTATCCCCAGGTGAGAAGGGGAACCCCTCCCCAGGGGAGATAGGGTTCCTGCCCCCAGGGGAGATGGGGATCCCTGCCCCAGGTAAGAAGGGGGCTCTGTCCCCGTGTCAGAAGGGGTCCTTGTCCCCAGATGAGAAGGGGTCCCTGTCCCCAGGGGAGATAGGGTCCCAGCCCCCAGGGGAGATGGGGATCCCTGCCCCCAGGTAAGAAGGGGGCTCTGTCCCCATGTGAGAAGGGGTCCTTGTCCCCAGATGAGAAGGGGTCCCTGTCCCCAGGGGAAATAGGGTCCCTGCCCCCAGGGGAGATAGGGGCTTTGTCCCCATGTGAAAAGGGGTCCTTGTCCCCAGATGAGAATCAGCCTTAGCTTTGTCCTGGAGCTTTGATGTATATGGCACAAGTAAAAAGTACCCCAGGTGCAGGAGAGTGACGCTATTCAAGGTGACTAGCATAGCCGAGAAGAACCCACCCAGGGTAGTCCTCTCATGTGACTCAAACTCGGCATTCAATGAGTTAATGGGGAACATGGCCTAAAGTCCATCACCTGCCCCCTTCTGCCCTACACGCCTACCTCTAATGAACAGAAGGGGATCCGTTGCCCTCTGTCTGGGTAGATCGGAGGGCAGTTGAGTGTAAATAGACAGCCGGTCCATTTACATTAGATCACTCATAGACCAGAACAGGCTGTGTCCGTGTCTGCTCTGCATAAGCAGGCACGGTCCTGCCATCTTCCCGCTTCGCTCTGTTTAGCGGATGATCAGTGGTGTGGTGGTGGGACCCTGTGCTACCTTAAAGATTGCTGGTTTATGCCAGATTTTGGAGAGAAAGACACACTGGCCCAGATTCAGTAAGCAATTGTGCCTGCGTAACCATAGTTACGCAGCGCAATTGCTGACTTGCGCCGGCGTAACGAGTTCTCCTGATTCAGAGAACATCGCTACGCCGACTGCAGCCTAAAATCTGCGTGGCATAAGGCTCTTATGCCACGCAGATTTTAGGCTGCATTCTTGCGATGACCGATAGGGGGCGTTCCCATTGTGGTCAGCGTATAGTATGCAAATTGCATACTTACGCCGATTCACAATGTTGCGCGCCCCCTGCGTACGCAAGTTACGTCGTTTCCGTACGGCGTGTTTAGCGTAAGGCTGCCCCTTCTAATAGCAGGGGCAGCCAATGCTAAACTATACCCAGCGTTCCCGCGTCGCGACGTTCTAATTTTACGTCGTTTGCGTAAGTGAATCGTGAATGGCGCTGGACGCCATTCACGTTCACTTTGAAGCAAATGACGTCCTTGCGACGTCATTTGCCACAATGCACGTCGGGAAAGTTTCCCGACGGAGCATGCGCTCTACGCTCGGCGCGCCTAATTTAAATGATTCCCGCCCCCGGCGGGATCATTTACATTGCGCGCGCTTACGCCGGGCAATTTTGCCGGCGCGCCCTCGCAATTTACGGAGCTACTGCTCCGTGAATCGAGGGCAGCGCAAAATATTTGCGGGGGCGCAGGGAAAAATCGTTGCCCTGCACCTTCGCAAATAGAGCGCAATTCTTTCTGAATCCGGGCCACTGATTGCACAGCTGTGTGTTTGGCTATTTAGTTCTGACCTGACTATGGCTCAGGGCCCCACCCAACAGACAGGAAGTCTGTTCCTGGGAGTCATGTGGACTCCCATCACTCTGAGAGGAGTCAGAGGCTGCATGTCTGCAGGAGGCAGATGTCATTGATGATTGAGCAGCAAGGCGCTGATCGGGAGTAAGCTAGGTGTGAGCTTAACTCTAGGAAACTCTGTTTGTTCTGAGGAGCAGACTTAAGGCCTAGGCTAAAGGCCTGAAACAGCCGGATGGCAAGAATGAAAGCCAGGAGGCTAAAGTGTTGAGTATGCAAGATACAGTAATGGTGGAACCGCCTGTGCCTATGGGCTACTGATGTATTTTGTGAACTTTTTGTGCTTTTAAATAAAAGGGGGCTACCAGGCCCTTAGAAATTCAGTTCTGAACTGGCATACTCACTAAAAAACGCACCTACCGCTGGAGTCTGATCACCCCAGTGGTCAGATCAGCCGCTGAGCAAAGCGGAGTCCGCCACATGTGAAAGCAGCCTAAATCTACATCATATATCTAAATTAGATAAGCAATTACTGCACAGAGAGGGAAATGTCAGTGAGGACCATTCTGTGGTTTGAATTCCGCCCTTCTATACATTGCATCCGCCTGGGCTGTTATGGCTCTTGTTACACCACTGAGCATAGAGGGGGGAACAAAATAAAATATATAACACGTCAACAATGTAAATAAACGTTAAAATACATTAAATAAAATATATTAAATGCAACAATGTAACCGAAATATAATAACAATATATAGGGCAGCATTCATTTCACTTCAATTAATGCAAGAGTTTGTAGGTTTTATCCAACAAGACAAAAATAGAGGGTTTGTAATCAGATAACAAAAACAAAATGTAAAAAAATCTACAGTTCCTAGCCCCAGTTGAAGTCTATTAAGACGAAACCGGTCGGGTTTTACTGGACTCTAAGCATTTCCACTGCGCATTAGACCTGTTCACTTTCTTGCTGTGGGTTTTTGCATTGTTTTGTGGAATTTTATTCACTGGGACTTTTTATGTGTACCCTTTTGTACTTCCTGGCCCAGATTCAGCATAGCTTGCGCTTTATTTGCGCGGGCACAGGGCAACGATTTTGCCCTGCGCCCACGCAAATATTTTGCGCTGCCCTCGATTCACGGAGCAGTAGCTCCGTGAACTGCGAGGGCGCGCCAGCAAATTTGCCCGGCGTAAGCGCGCGCAAGTTAAATGATACCGCCGAGGGCGGGAATCATTTAAATTAGGCACGCTCCCGCGCCGAGCGTACAGCGCATGCTCCGTCGGGAAACTTTCCCGACGTGCATTGCGGCAAATGACTTTGCAAGGACGTCATTTGCTTCAAAGTGAACGTGAATGGCGTCCAGCGCCATTCACGAATCACTTACGCAAACGCCGTGAAATTAAAATTTCACAGCGCGGGAGCGGCGGCTATACTTTAGCATTGGCTGCCCCTACTATTAGAAGGGGCAGCCTTGCGCTAAAGTAGCCGTACAGAAACTCCGTACCTGGCTTGCGCGGGGCCCGCGCAAGCTTGTGAATCAGTGGTAGTATGTAATTTGCATACTACATGCTGATACACAATGGGAGCGCCCCGTAGCGGCCCCCGCAAGAATGCAGCCTAAAATCTGCGAGGCATAAGAGCCTTATGCCGCGCAGATTTTAGGCTGCAGCCGGTGTAACGAGGTTCCTGAATCAGGAGCACTCGTTACACCGGAGCAAGTCAGCAATTGCGCCGTGTAACCTATGGTTACACGGGCGCAATTGCTTTCTGAATCTGGGCCCCTGTTTGGATACCTCTAAAGCTCAATATTTTTTTACTTTTGTGTTTTTAACCACTTCCCGACGGCCGTACGACTATTGACGGCCGCGGGGTGGTTCTAAATCTCTGAGGTGCCGTCAATTGATGGCAGCCCCTTTGCTCGTTTCCCGAGCGTGCAGCGGGGAACTGCTGTGCTGGCCGTGTCCCTTGGACACAGCCAGTCACAGATCGCCGTGAACGGCCAATAGGAGCGGCCGTTTCCTAGGCGATCTGTGCGGCCAATGAGAGATGATCTCATATGTTTACATATGAGATCATCTCTCATTCCCGGCTCTCGCAGACAGCGGTGCTGTCAGGGGAGAGAGGAGACGGATCTGTGTCTCTCGTACATAGAGACACAGATCGGTCACCCCCCCCAGTCACCCCCCTTCCCCCCACAGTTAGAACACTAATATTAGGGTACACATTTAACCCCTTCCTCACCCCCTAGTGTTAACCCCTTCCCTGCCAGTCACATTTATACAGTAATTAGTGCATATTTATAGCACTGATTGCAGTATAAATGTGAATGGCGCCAAAAATGTGTCAAAAGTGTCCGATGTGTCCGCTATAACGTCGCAGTCGCAATAAAAATCGCAGATCGCCGCCATTACTAGTAAAAAAAAAAATAATAAAAAAATAATAATTCTGTCCCTTATTTTGTAGGCGCTCTAACTTTTGCGCAAACCAGTCGCTTATTGCGATTTTTTTTTTTTACTAAAAATATGTAGAATACGTATCGGCCTAGACTGAGGATAAAAAATTTTTTTTTTTTTAAAAATTGAGCCATTTATTACAGCAACAAGTAAAAATTTTAAATTTTTTTTTCAAAATTGTCGCTCTATTTTTGTTTATAGCGCAAAAAATAAAATTCGCAAAGGTGATCAAATACCACCAAAAGAAAGCTCTATTTGTGGGGAAAAAAGGACGTCAATTTTGTTTGGGAGCCACGTCGCACGACCGCGCAATTGTCAGTTAAAGCGACGCAGTGCCGAATCGCAAAAAGTCCTCTGGGCAGGAAGGGGGTTTAAGTGCCCAGTAAGGAAGTGGTTAAATTAAAAACTTTTTACACTATGAGGAGGTGTTTCTCCTTTTTTCCTCTTTTCCTCTGATTGGAAATTTTTGGAGCATTCCCTCTACACCATCCCATTGGAGATTCCTGCGGCCATTCTTACCAGCTCAAACATTGGACTTCACCTGGAACATCTCGATTAGGAGTTACATCCACGTTGGTTTCCAAGGAGGGCGTTCGGCCCAGACAAGCCTTTGAGACCCACCCACCGTATGGGTGAGTCGTGGGTCAACAGGATCTGGTAAGCGTATTTAATCTATTTTATATGCCAAGGAGTATCTGCCTGAAGATGTGATGTTTCTGACAGAGGGGATAATATATATCTGTTTGCATCCATGAGATTCTAAGGACCACCTGTACACGCACATGGGACTATATATTTTTTATTTTTATTTATATATCTGTGTTCATTACGGATTTATATATATTTTTTATTTTTATTTATATATCTGTGTTCATTACGGATCTATTTTGGTTTATCATATTGTTTGGATTACATTTATTCACCATTCATATATTTGCGTGAGCATTATATGGTCTTTGCACTTCATTTTGTAACACTGGGGAATGGATGGAGATCTATTTCCTCCACGCGATTGCACTATATTAAGACCCACCTTTCCAGGTGGATCTTTTTGACTTTTTTGTTTTTGGCACTGCATTTTTTCTTTAACATTTTGTACTTTTGATCCACTGGTATGCAGGCCGCCTAAATATCACAGTCACTTTGTTCCACTAGTTTATACCTATCACAGTTTAGCGCAATATATTTGCTACATAAAAAATCTACTGCCGTCATCTTATGTGTCTCACAAAACAACGGATATAAAAAAGTGCATAGAAGAATGAAGACGTAAAAGGCAGGCATCTAACGTTTTATGTAATTTCATAGCCGACCATCAGTATCCAATGCAGGCTTTTCCTTCAGGTTAGTATTTCTTTTCTTCAGGCCTAAGCAACAAAGTACATAAATAAAAATTCATTCATTCATTAATTAATGGAAATTTATTATAAAATGGTATTATAAATACATGAAAGAAAAGTAATGGTGAGCGACATTAATCCTTGAAACCAATCACAACTTTAATAAATGTGGCCATAACATTGTCACGTATGACGAAACGCGCAGGGAAAAAGTTACATACTGACGTCATCTCGTTTTTGCAATCCCGGGAGTACAGGTGTTTGTTTTTCTGGCGGCGAGAAAATTTACTGTTTAGCGCTATTATTCTCAACTTGATGTAGTTGATAAAGTGCGATTTAAATATTTTAATTCAATTTAATAAATGATATAAAAAGATTTTATGCTTTTGGAGCACGTTGTTTTTCCATGTCCCTATACACAATCTAACGAGAGGATGTTTGGCGGAGGACTATTATAAGATTCCTGATGATCTATGATTGGATGTTTTTTTTGCCCGAGCCCTTATGACCTGTCTAGAGATAGAAGGTCATATATAGTGGGTAAGCATGCAATCTCTCTACTGATGGTGGTGGTTTACACAAGGATGCCATTCTCCAATCTCCATTTGGTGACGGATATTTACTAATCCAGTGAGCACTTAAAGTGGATGGAAACCCCAATCATGAAATCTGACCTTTCCTCCAATCAGCTGTCTCCCAGTGTAAGCCAAGAATCCACTCCTACTGCTGAATGAGGAAGTGAAAATTCTAACCCGATGTAAGAATTCTAAAGAATATAGCAAGCTGAAGACAGCAGATATACAAGTAAAACTTACGTAAGGAGATTTATTTCATCTCTGTGTATCATCTGTGTCTGTTCATTTAACTGGGTATATGTGAGGGTTTACATCCACTGTAAAATGCGATTTTCTTCATTCACAAGGACTTTCTATGGATTTATGTTTCTTTTTTATTTAGATATATGCACTCAGGGCCATCTTTAATGTTGATTGGACCCTGGGCAATTTTTTTCTTGGGCCCCCCCCCCCCCCATGCAATTTTGCTCTCCAACTGCTCTGAGACATACAATAAATATCAGCTAGACTTAAATCAGTTTACTGTATCAGATCAGGCAGTGATTGCGATTGGTTGCCAGAGGTTACAGCATATCATTACCACTTACTGACTGGTTGCTAGAGGTTACAGCACATGATTTCTTCTTGTCGATTGGTTGCAAGAGGTTACTGTACAGTAATACTGCTCACATCTCTTCACTGCAGAGGGACATGATATACATATGAATGCCGCTTTTATTTACATAGGAATGCTGCTGGCCTCAGCTATTTACATATGAATGACGGTTATTTACATGTAAACACAGGGGCCCAGATTCAAGAAGCAATTTCGCCCGTGTAACCATAAGTTACACGGCGCAATTGCTTACTTGCTCCGGTGTAACGAGTGCTCCTGATTCAGGAACCTCGTTACACCGAAAGCAGCCTAAAATCTGCGCGGCATAAGGCACTTATGCCTCGCAGATTTTAGGCTGCATTCTTGTGCTTGCCGCTAGGGGGCGCTCCCATTGTGATCAGCGTGTAGTATACTACCACTGATTCACAAGCTTGCGCGGGCCCCGCGCAAGCCAGGTACGGAGTTTCTGTACGGCAACTTTAGCGCAAGGTTGCCCCTTCTAATAGTAGGGGCAGCCAATGCTAAAGTATAGCCGGCCTTCCCGCGCCATGAAATTAGAATTTCACGGCGTTTGCGTAAGTGATTCGTGAATGGCGCTGGACGCCATTCACATTCACTTTGAAGCAAATGACGTCCTTGCGACGTCATTTGCCGCAATGCACGTCGGGAAAGTTTCCCGTCGAAGAATGCGCTGTACGCTCGGCGCGGGAGCGCGCCTAATTTAAATGATTCCCGCCCCCGGCGGGATCATTTAACTTGCGCGCGCTTACGCCGGGCAAATTTGCCGGCGCGCCCTCGCAGTTCACGGAGCTACTGCTCCGTGAATCGAGGGCAGCGCAAAATATTTGCGGGTGCGCAGGGCAAAATCGTTGCCCTGCTCCCCCGCAAATATAGCGCAAGCTATGCTGAATCTGGGCCAGGGTCTGCAGGTCATCTGTACAAAATAGGGCAGAACTGGGCATCATTAATAGCAACACTTCAAACTGAGATATTGGGACACAGCACAGGACTAAAACTTCAAGGGAATTTACACTGGGATAGTTGGCAAGTATGAGGCAGCTGCTTTGGGCCCCACAACAATGACAGGGCCCAGGGCAGCTGCCCCTTTTGCTCTGTCTTAAAGACGGCCCTGTATACACTATGGGCCAGATCCACAAAAACCTGACGTAACTTAAAAAATCCAATTTAAGTTACACTGGCTTAAAGTTTCTACCTAAGTGCCTGATCCACAAAGCACTTATCTAGAAATTTCAGGCTGTGTAACTAAAATTCCGCCGGCGCAAGGCGTTCCTATTCAAATGGGGCGAGTCCCATTTAAATGAGGCGCGCTCCCGCGGCGGCCGTACTGCGCATGCGCGTCGGCCGTACTGCGCATGCGCAAAGTTACGTTACGCCGAGTTTTGAGGATCGCGACGGCTTAAAGTTGCGTCGGGGAAAAAAAAAATGACAGCGGCATGCATTCCTGAGGGAGAACTCCATGCCAATTTTCAAAGAAAAAACCGGCATGGGTTCCCCCCCCAGGAGCATACCAGGTCCTTAGGTCTGGCATGGGTTGTAAGGAGACCCCCCCACGCCGAAAAATTGACGTAGGGGGTCCCCCTACAATCCATACCAGACCCGTATCCAAAGCACGGTACCCGGCCGGCCAGGAAGGGAGTGGGGACGAGCGAGCGCCCCCCCCCCCCTCCTGAGCCGTGCCAGGCCGCGTGCCCTCAACATGGGGGGGTTGGGTGCTCTGGGGCAGGGGGGCGCACTGCGGGCCCCCCCACCCCAGAGCACCCTGTCCCCATGTTGATGAGGACAGGACCTCTTCCCGACAACCCTTGCCATTGGTTGTCGGGGTCTGCGGGCGGAGGCTTATCGGAATCTGGGAGTCCCCTTTAATAAGGGGGCCCCCAGATACCGGCCCCCCACCCTAAGTGAATGGATATGGGGTACATCGTACCCCTATCCATTCACCTGGAGGCAAAAAGTAAAAGTTAATAAACACACAACACAAGGCTTTTTAAAATAGTTTATTATTCTGCTCCGGACGCCCCCCCTGTCTTCGTTATTAGCTCAATTACCAGGGGGGGCTTCTTCTTCCGCTCTCCGGGGGTCTTCTTCCACTCTCCGGGGGTCTTCCGCTCTCCGGGGGGGCTTCTCCGGACTCCGGGGGGGCTTCTCCGGACTCCGGGGGGCTTCTTCCATCTTCTCCCCTCTTCCGCTCTTGACTCGGCGAACCCCGGTTCTTCTGCAGCTCTCCGGTGCCTTCTTCTTCAGCGCTGGCTGCCTGCTATGTTTGTGTGTTAGCTCGATTTCAAACAGGCAGCCGGCGCGGTCTTCTGTGGCGTCAGGGTCTTCTCTTCCTTTCTTCCGATGTTGCCTCGTCGCCTGTTGTCGCTGTAATGATGGAAGCGCGCCTTGCATCCCATTTATATAGGCATCACCGTCCCATCATGCTCCGGCAGGTACCCACGTGGTGGGTGCCTACCCACGTGCACCCACCACGTGGGTACCTACCGGAGCATGATGGGACGGTGATGCCTATATAAATGTGATGCAAGGCGCGCTTCCATCATTACAGCGACAACAGGCGACGAGGCAACATCGGAAGAAAGGAAGAGAAGACCCTGACGCCACAGAAGACCGCGCCGGCTGCCTGTTTGAAATCGAGCTAACACACAAACATAGCAGGCAGCCAGCGCTGAAGAAGAAGGCACCGGAGAGCTGCAGAAGAACCGGGGTTCGCCGAGTCAAGAGCGGAAGAGGGGAGAAGATGGAAGAAGCCCCCCGGAGTCCGGAGAAGCCCCCCCGGAGAGCGGAGAAGACCCCCGGAGAGCGGAGAAGACCCCCGGAGAGCGGAGAAGACCCCCGGAGAGCGGAAGAAGAAGCCCCCCTGGTAATTGAGCTAATAACGAAGACAGGGGGGGCATCCGGAGCAGAATAATAAAATATTTTAAAAAGCCTTGTGTTGTGTGTTTACTACATTTTACTTTTTGCCTCCAGGTGAATGGATAGGGGTACGATGTACCCCATATCCATTCACTTAGGGTGGGGGGCCGGTATCTGGGGGCCCCCTTATTAAAGGGGACTCCCAGATTCCGATAAGCCTCCGCCCGCAGACCCCGACAACCAATGGCAAGGGTTGTCGGGAAGAGGTCCTGTCCTCATCAACATGGGGACAGGGTGCTCTGGGGTGGGGGGGCCCGCAGTGCGCCCCCCTGCCCCAGAGCACCCAACCCCCCCATGTTGAGGGCACGCGGCCTGGCACGGCTCAGGAGGGGGGGGGCGCTCGCTCGTCCCCACTCCCTTCCTGGCCGGCCGGGTAGCGTGCTTTGGATACGGGTCTGGTATGGATTGTAGGGGGACCCCCTACGTCAATTTTTCGGCGTAGGGGGGGTCCCCTTACAACCCATACCAGACCTAAGGGCCTGGTATGCTCCTGGGGGGGAACCCATGCCGGTTTTGTTTTTTACAAATTGACGTGGAGTTCTCCCTCGGGAAAGCATACCAAATGCCGTCGCTGCAATGGGCCTTTACAAGGTGTGACTAACTTTACACTTTGTAAAACGAGCCCTAATTTTACACTTGCAAAATAACACTTACGGCGCAAAAAAGAAGCTAGAAAGCTTTGTGGATCGCCTTAAGTGCTAATTTGCATACTAGCAACGGCATTTCGACTCGAAATGCCCCCAGCGGCGGATGCGGTACTGCATCCTAAAATTAGGCAGTGTAAATCAATTACACATGCCGGATCTTCTGTGTAACTTTGGAAAAAGCCTTTTGAGGATCGTTTCCAAAGTTACACACAGACTGAACAGCACTTAAGTCGGAGTATCTCTTTTGAGGATCTGGCCCTATATTACCAAAAATATTGGGGTGCCTGCCTTTACACACACATGAACTTTAATGGCATCCCAGTCTTAGTGAGTAGGGTTCAATATTAAGTTTTCCCAAACTTTGCAGCTATAACAGCTTCAACTCTTCTGGGAAGGCCGTCCATAAGGTTTAGGAGTGTGTCTATGGGAATGTTTCACCATTCTTCCCGAAGCGCAGTCTCTAATTCATCCCAAAGATGTTCTATCGGGTGGAGGTCAGGACTCTGTGCAGGCCAGTTAAGTTCCTCCACCCCAAACTTGCTCATCCATGTCTTTATGGACCTTGCTTTGTGCACTGGTCTAACTCATGGTCAGCTCCACCCATTTTCATAAGGCGTCCCCTCTTTTGCTGCCTAAACTATGAAGGGGCCCAGCGTGGCTCTGAAACGTTGCTGCGTATCTACCATGTGACCACGAAACAAAGCTTTGGACCCCATTTGATTATCCAAATTTTCCAGCCCATAGTCATTACAGCATCCAGCATCACTGAACAGCCGGTTTTCTTGAATGTGCGCATGGGGAACATTGTATTTAGACAAGACTTGGTAATAGCTCAGACAAAGACATCTACTATAGTGCCATCGGGGACTGTGATATGATAGTACAGTACTTACCAGTACTTACGACATAGAATGAATATCACAATTTTCAAAATAATGGAGATCAGAGGGGAGGCAACCAGGACCCAAACCATATCAGTGGAATTTACCCCATCTGGAGAACAAATAAGAAATATTACTGAATAAGGAATCTTGATGATGACCTTTATATATTTTTATTTCTAATGTTCAACCAGTCACATCAGTAAACCAGAGGAACTTACACACTAATGACCCCCCCCCCCTCCCCCCCCAGTCACACACTATTAATATTATACATTTATATAGCTCTGACATATACTGTAGTGCTGTACAGAGAAAACTGAGCCGGTCACATCAGTCTCTGTAACAGAGGAGCTTACACTTTAATATCAACTGTGACAGTAGGCAGGTTAAATTCCCTGGTTGCATCCAAGATGCTATATATATATATATATATATATATATATATATATATATATATATATATCTCCTAGGTTCAGGCTTTATGCCAGTTTGTACCTCTAGGGGGAGTGCTGGGAGTCCTGCTGGGAGGACTTGATGGGCCCAGCTGTATCAGGTGGGCTCGTTAGGTCCTCTACAAAAACTCCCAGCATGCAGAGAGATGTGCTCCAACCTGGAACCAGATCTGTGTGATTAGTCTGGGGAGTGATCTTTGTTCGGTGAGACAAAGCCTGTGTGGCTACTATTACCAAAACTCGAACCAGCAGGGAGTTAGGGACTGGGGCAGCACTAGGCTGTACCCATGCGTTAGTTAGGGAGACCGAGGTGTTTAGTAAGCGGTCAAGTGACCAGGATTTATTTTTGTATTTCTTTTGTTTCTGTCACATTTGTTTTGTATATAGTTCAAATAAAATCTGCACCTTTTTGTTTTCCTCCTACCATCGTCTGCTGTGCCTAATTGTTTTTTGTGCGCTGAACCCGTCCAGGGGGTCACACACACCCGCTGCCGGGCTAACCCCCTCACACAACATAGTTACACAGTATTATTATTATACATTTCTATAGCTCTGACATATACCGCAATGTTGTACAGAAAACACTGAGCCAGTCACATCAGTCTCTGTAGCAGAGGAGATTCTCTACCAGTTGGTGCCATTTTGCAGGGTGCTGTTGGCTCATTCTGCTTTGGTCTCAGCTGAGAGAAGCAGCAACCCTGGGAAATCTTATGCAGGCTTTTCCCAGGCAAGCATGGACCATATTGGGGAAGACAAAGGTGGAGGCTCTCCAGAGGCACTGAGGCCTACACCATGTGCTCATGCTGTAGTGGATCCTGGGTCTGTCCCCATGCAAGGGGAGTCCTTACTATCCTTCCAGGATAGAGTGGTGAACAGACTTTGCCGCATTACTAAGAAGGAACAGAAGCTTGCTGTCCTGAAAGATCTCAGGAAAAATAAATCCCTGCACAGTAAGTCAGGAAGCAGTAAGAGGGAAGTCTCCAAGGTGAAGCCTCTGGAGGAAGCATTGAAAAAGCAGGAGAAGTTGGTCGCCTCTCTGAAGCAAAGCAGCGGTGTGTTTAGAGAAAAACATGAGAATGAGGAGAGATTCCAACAGATGGAGAGTGCCTGTGTCAGTACCAGCCAGAGGATGAATACCACAATAATGGCGACAGTATTGATGGGAGATAAGGAAGTGCCTTCACATGGTGGCCCCAGTACTACCCTGTCTCAGGATCTGTCGTGTCTACGTGAGTATCTGCCCCCCCTCCTTCCCCAGCAGCCTGGGTCATCTCGGGAGGAGGTTGAGGAAAATGGCGGATTGCTGCAGGCCATTATGGAAATGGAATCTTCCTTGAGTGGCATCGACTTGTCAGATGAGGAGGAGGATGTTGTCTCTCAGACTGTAAGGGAGAAAGTTGTGGAAAATTTTTCATTTGTTAAGTCTGATCAAGATGGTGGCAGTGCTACTTTCAGTTCAGGAAAATGCTGGTAAAGGAGTGCTTGGGATAAGATTAACGTTTTCTACCCTGGTCAACCTAAGCTGTGCCATAAATGTGGAGCCAAGGGACATTTCTCCTCTTCCTGTCCAGAACAGACGTGCTCTTTGTTTCACGAACTGGGGCATCTGGCATGGGACTGTAACATCATTAAATGTAACATATGTGATAAGGTTGGTCACCCTTATAGCCGGTGCCCTGAGGCTTTGCACAATAAGCCTGAGTTAGTGGAGAAATTCTTCCATCTAGATAGAGAAGAGTCTGGGTTGGCGGAGGTTGTACCACAGGGTCCTAGTGTCTCTGTGCCGTCAGAATCTGTGTCTGTGGTGTCAGTGTCCCCCCAGTCTGTGGTCTCCCAGTCAGTGTCAGAAAGTGTATTTGTCAAGTCCTTGTCTGGACCTATTGTTTCTCCTAGTGTAGTGAAGGCAGTTGAGGGTGCTGGACCAGCGTGTATGGTTGAGCCAATACCTCCTCCTCGGCGTGGCAGAAGTGCGGTTGGAGGTCAGCAGACACCGAGGGCTGGAGTAGGTGATGGTGGGGGGGAGGTGGGAAGGGGAAGGGAATGAGAGTGGCTGGTGCAGAATGCAAGGTGAATGATATGAAAGTCAGGGTAAAAGATGTAGAAGTTGGGGTGAATGATGTAAGGGAGGGGTGAATGATGTAAGGGAGGGGTCAATGGGGGGGTTTTGGCTGAGGATGTCCTGGGGGGCCGTAGCCTCTGATGTCGGGATTGTCTAATGAGGATATGGAATGGTTGGAAGCTAAAAGGAAAAAGGGTAAGGAGGCAGAGAAAGAGGAAGGATGTCAAAGCTCCAGAACCTAGGAGGGTGGAGGTGGCAAATGCTTTTGAGGTGTTTTCTGAGGTGGAGGGTGGAAGTTCTTCTGGTGATGAGTCAGTGATTTCTATGGTGGAGGAATCACAAGGGACACTGAAGCGTATAGGGTTTCCAGGTAGGGAGGGGGGTAAGCAGGCTAAGAAACGTATACCTCAATCATCCTGATGGCGGTTCCCACTCCACTGAAGGTGGCGAATGTCGCCAGCGTAAAATCAGTAAGTGCTCGTAGCATGGCCTTATTTTTGCTCAGCAGGTTTGATGCTGATATTTTCTTTTTGCAAGAGACCCGGTTGTCTAGTTTGGCTGATATTCATCTGGTAAAGGAGTGGAGGCGCCCCCCTCTGGTCTCTTGCAGCCGAGCCTTACACTGGAGTTGCGGTATTTTTTTTCCAGCATGGTAACCTGTCGGTGGATTATTTAGGTAGAAATGGGGATATGCATGGTCTTAGATGTCTCCATTGGGGGGGGGGGGGGGGGTTGCAGGACCTGCGCCTGATCAACATCAATGGGCCCCAGACAAAGTGGGACAGGAAATGCCTCTTCATGAAGATCAAGCCTTTTCTTTTTACAGCCCGGCAAGTTGTTTTCGGTGGCGATTTCAACACTGACACTAGGACTAAGGGCAAGAAAGGTACTGGAGCCAGCCTGGACTGTGGCGGCTTTTTATTTTTAACAAAATAGCTAGAGGGTCATGTCTGGTTGATGTGCAAATTCATTGCTGCCCAGTCTACACAGGATTCACTTTTCAGCGAGGTAGTAGTCAGAGTTGAATAGATAGGTTTATTTTAAAGGGGAACTCTGCCTTCTCAGCACCAGTGTGTCAGGCGGTGGAGTTTTCCGATCACTGTATGCCGTCTGTGACTCTGAATAGCCCCGATACACCACCTAGGGTGAAGGGTACCTGGAAGCTAAATTCAGCACTCCTGGACAATGTGTATATATTTTATTTTGTGTATATATGTAAATAAAAAATTACACTCTTATTCTCTTACTTTCCCTATAGATATTTGTGAACAAACTGTAAAGCCTCGTACACACGATCAGTCCATCCGATGATAAAGGTCTGAAGGACCGTTGTCATCGGTTAACCGATGAAGCTGACTGATGGTCCCTCGTGCGTACACACCATCAGTTAAAAAACTGATGGTGTCAGAACGCAGTGACGTAAAACACAACGACGTGCTAAAAAAAAAACGAAGTTCAATGCTTCCAAGCATGCGTCGACTTGATTCTGAGCATGCGCGGGTTTTTAACCGATGCTTTTGCATACTAACGATCGGTTTTGACCTATCGGTTAGGCGTCCATAGGTTAAATTTTAAAGCAAGTTCTCATTTTTTTGACTGAAGGTTAAATAACCTATGGGGCCTACACACGATCGGTTTGGACTGATGAAAACAGTCCTTCAGACCGTTGTCCTCTGGCGATCCTATCGTGTGTACGAGGCCTAAGGCTAGTTTGGTAAGAAGCAAAACAAACACATTTTTAGTTTAGCACCTAAATTTTCATTTAGATTTGCAGCTTGGCCATTGACTGGTAAAGGGGAAATCTTCCAATGGGGACACTAGTTCTGGTGACCTGGGGGGCACCTATGGATTCCCTTAATTTGCAGCGATTTTCTCTCACTTCCTGTTTGGCTTTGGGACAGGAAGTGAAGGGAATTCTTCCGACCGGGACACAGATGGCAAAAAAAGTGATAACCCTACTTTACTCTATATAAAATAAAAAAATAAAAAATTAATGAAACTGCTCTTGCAGCCCTTGTGGAAAGTTATACTTAGACAAGGAGAAATGAATACTTACATTGAGAGAAATACAAGCAATATATAAATGCCAGAAATAGCAGAAATGCCAGGGACTGCGCCACCTCCAGAACATAACAGAATGACTGATCTCTCGGATTCAATTTTCCTTTATTACCTGGAAAGCAAAATGTTTAAGTCATGAGAGAGAAGAAAGAGAGAGAGAGAAGATGCACATGCTGCAATATGTAAAGCATTCAACTTGGTCGTGAGTGCTGGTTACTGCCCTAAAGTATAGAACCAAGCCTTTATAACACCTATCAGGGGGCGTGGTCTCGGCATGGAAGCGCAAAGACTCGTCTTCTCTGAGCTCATGGCCTGGGGCCCTATTGCAGCTTTATCCCACATTTTATTCTCCCGCAGTAACACTTTGTGACAGGAAAGCCAGGGCGCAGTGGTACGGGTCTGACTGTCACCATGGAACGGTTCCTGATCCAGGTACAGCCTGCCCCAGACCCAGACAAGATGGCGCCGACACTCACCACGAGGACAGTGTGCAGCCTGCCCGCCTCTGATGCAGTGAGAGAGAGGACTGGCAATGATATGCCGCCATTCTCTCCACCCAGCGACCTCTCTCCCTGCCTGCCTCGCTCACTCTCCCTCACTTCCATTTGCAGCCCAGGGGAGGAAGTCTGCTGCTCCCCGCTGGACACAGTGAATAGACACAGGGCTTCCTTGTGCTCTCAGACCTCCAAGCACCAGGATAACTCAGCAGGTAACCCATTGGTCAGATCAGTGTCTACGGCTGCCACATTGAGTACTGCACACACCACACTGCCCTCACAGAAGTCCCCTCCTGCTCTTTTCTCTGATCAGACAATATGGGCTCTTCTGCAGAAACTGCCCACCAGAGAGGAATTTTACTTGGTGGCCTCCCGCATGGAGGTGGCACTCCAGGGAGAGTTAACAGGGCTAAAACAGGATGTGGCTGAGGTAACCGCTCGAGTCTCCTCACTGCAAACTGATACTACCACCCTCCATCAATCTGTTTCAAGTTTGCAAGTGGTGCTGGGGGATGTGTCAGATCATATATCTCAATTGCTTCTGCTCTTAGATGATTTGGAAAATCGTGATCGCAGGAGTAATATCAGAATTTGTGGCCTCCCAGAAGCCACACCACAGACAGGCCTTAAAACAACTGTGACCGCCATATTCAACCAGTACCTGGAGCCCCCCCCCCAGAGACTAACATTGTCATCGACAGGGTCCACGGAACCTTGGGACACAGGAACTCCTCCAAGAATAGACCCAGAGACGTTCTCTGCTGCCTGCATAATTACTCTATAAAGGAAGAGAGCCTTCAAGGGGCCCATAGACTTTGAGAGAGCCTAGGTTCTTCTTTTGCCTGACGTCTCCCGGAGGACTCTACAGATGCGTAGATGCATGAAACCCCTGCTGGAGAAGTTCGGTGAGTTCAGTTGATCGTGTGTAAGGGGAGCCGCTCATTTACCCTATGACATGCCTCGGATCTACCAACTTTCTGCAGTTCTCTGCCTCCAGTGCCTTTCCCCAATTGGCTGGTGTTCACCTTACCAACGAGCAATGTCACCACAACATCAGCTGGCAGGCCTCAGCAGGCCTGGAGATATCGCCGGTCCCAGCGAAGAAGACCACAAGCTCCGCAAGATAACAAACCCTAATTTTCTTCATAGCCCAAGTTCTTGATGTCATACAACTCTCTTGATGTCTTTTATGCAAGCTGTCATCCTACCCCTGCTAAGTTAACTTGCGAATAACCCAGTCCTTGGACTTGCTTAAAGATGTTCTATATCTGCCCTATCCTGGCCCACCATCTACAGGTGATCTTTGCATGGGTCCCATAGTGACTGGTTCATGTAACCGAGTCGTTCCCCTGGTTGTGAGAGGGGGATGTTGTCGTTTTTTTTTTACCCTGCTGTTGAATCCAGACTCTTGTCCTTGGGAACCCCAGGGTTAACCCTTATAATCACAATAATGGTTTTGGTTATTCATCTCAGAGTTTACGTTTTGATTTTGAATTGTTTGGTAGATGTGGTTTGTTTTGCCTCTGGGGGGCCGCCCTGATCTTTAGCCCTGATTTGTCTGAGTGCCGGCTACGCTGACCTCATTGAGTTGTCCTGGGCTGATACTAGCTCCAGGGGTCGGGGGGACTGGGTGGGCCCTTTAGAGGTAGACATGGGCTGGAGCGCCTTCCAGGGTTTCCCTGGGGGGTTCTCCAGCCCCTCCTAAACATGCAGGCTATCTAGATTCGGCCTTTTTTCAGCCGAATATTAGGAAATAGCTGTTGCAATGCTTTATCTCTGGGGGCCACTGGTAATTTTTACAGATGGAGGAGGGGTTCCCGTGGAGTTTTTACACTTACATACCCTCACAAATATACATTTTTTTTGTCTTTATGGGCTCTCATGGAAACCTCTGTGTGTGGCTCCTCAGTTGTCCTCTTCTCCTGCCCCCTAACGGGTATCAATTCACTGTTTATTATATCTGAAGGTGTAAGGTTCTGGCTTTTTGTCCGGTCATGTGTGCTTTGCTGCATCTGGTCCCGCTGCAGACCTGGTCTGGCTTATACTAACCCCTCTGTAAGTAGATGTTTTTTAAAACTCGGACTGCGGGGGGCACCTTAACTATGAGGCCTTTTGGCTAGTGCAGCGGGGTGCGCACTCCCTGACTTAAGCCACCCTTGGGTGGCTCTAGATACAGTTGCCATAAAAAGTATGTGAACCCTTTTGAAATGATATGGATTTCTGCACAAATTGGTCATAAAATGTGATCTAATCTTCATCTAAGTCACAACAATAGACAATCGCAGTCTGCTTAAACTAATAACACACAAAGAATTAAATGTTACCATGTTTTTTTGAACACACCATGTAAACATTCACAGTGCAGGTGGAAAAAGTATGTGAACCCCTAGACTAATGCCATCTCAAAGAGCAAATTGGAGTGAGGTGTCAGCCAACTGGAGTCCAATCAATTAGATGAGATTGGAGGTGTTGGTTACAGCTGCCCTGCCCTATAACAAAACACACACCAGTTCTGGGTTTGCTTTTCACAAGAAGCATTGCCTGATGTGAATGATGCCTCGCACAAAAGAGCTCTCAGAAGACCTATGATTGGGAATTGTTGACTTGCATAAAGCTGGAAAGGGTTATAAAAGTATCTGCAAAAGCCTTGCTGTTCATCAGTCCACAGTAAGACAAATTGGCCCGGATTCACATACATCGGCGCATATTTATGCCGCCGTAGGGTATCTTTTTTACACTACGCCGACGCAGCGCAGAGAGGCAAGCATGGAATTCAGCAAGCCAATGCTCCCAACGTTGCACCAGCGTGGCGTATATTTCGTAGGGGTAAGCCGGCGTAGGTGGAAGTGGGTGTGACCCCATGCAAATGATGGTCCAAGCGTGGTGCAATGATTTATGCCCGTTGTATCATGAACAGTGCATGCGCCGTGATGGCGACGTATGATCTGCACCCCTATGCGCATGCTCACAACTACGCTGGCGCAACTTCCTTAGATACGCCGGCCCACCGGCTTATGCCAAGCTCATAAATACGCCCAGCCATACGTCCGGTGCAAAAGTGCACCAGCTTTCTTCTCTTCCCCCTGGAGCAGAGTACTTTTGCGCGGAGCCATGGCTGATGTTGAGACTGAGAGGGACAGGAGGAAAAAAAATTCTCACCAGATGAGAGGGCTGTCCTCATCTCTGCCATAGAGAAATTTGATGTTTTCCTCCATGGCGCACAGAGTGCCCGGACCAGCAGGGCCAGGAAACAACAGATCTTGGAGAAGATCACCCTGGATGTTAATGCCCTTGGTCATGAATCCCGGACAACTAAGGACATTAGCAAGAAAATTAATGACTTGCGTCGGCTTGTCCGGGATAAAGTGACCGCCATCAGAAGGCACAGGGGACGGACCACCATCTGCTGTGAAGTTGACACCGGAGGAGGAGGTTATCGCCAGGTGTCTGGAGCGGGAGCAAGTGGAGGGCCTGGAGGGCTTTGACTCCACTGATCCGGACTTGAGGACACTTAAGTGTTTTTTATCCCCCATCCGGTGTGTAGCATGTGAGGGGGTGGAAGGGAATATGTGACAAGTGTGTGGGTCCACTAACATGTGAATGCTTTGTGTCATCTACAGATGTGCTGGAGGGAGCTGGGCTATCTGCTGCCCCTGGACGACCTATGCCATCCCCGGAACATCTGCCTCAGCCTGACCCCCTGGGAAGCCATAAGACAGGAGGAGACGGTTGCTATTGATGAATGCCTCTATTTTGAGGAGGCTTCCACCTTCCCTGGACCCTCACAGACCTTCACCCCATCCAGGGGATCCCCCTCCCGGGCTACCCCATCCAGGGGAACCCCCTCCCGGGCTACCCCATCCAGGGGAACCCCCTCCCGGGCTACCCCGTCCGGACAGGCACAGGCCTCTCCATCCCCCTTTACGTATGACCAGGGTTGTACCCGGAGCCCTCCAGGAAGGGCTGCAGAGGGAGCAGGCCCGGCAGACCCGCCATATGGGTGCTTTAGCCGGTGACCTGCGCCATGTAGCAGACAGTCTGGCCTCCTCAGCCAAGACCCAGGCTGAATGCATAGTGGCTGTGCAGGGCACCACAGCCACTATGCGGCAGTGCCTCACAAAGCAGGCTGAGCAGAGCACCTCAATATCTGACAGCCTGCTTGATGTGAGCGCAAACTGCGCTGCTATTGTTACCTGTTTGGGTGACCAAGGCCAGACCCTGGAGGCCATGCGGGACCACATGGTAGCAGGGGGTCCCTCACCATCTGGTGACCAGGGCTCCAATGTTAAGGCCAGCCTGGAGGGTCATACCCGGGCAATTGGGGAGCTTCAGGCCACAGCAGCAGGCCTCGTGGCGGAGGTGAGGAGCCTGGGGGAGGCTATCCAGGCCAATACTGCTGCCATCGAGTCTGAGGGAAGGCAGACCAGGCGCCACCAGCGGCAGACCACCACCCGCCAGCTGAGGATGCAGGCGGAGACCAACTCAGTCCTCAACCGCGTCGCCCTTGCATTGGAGGGCAGGCAGCCAGCATCTGACAGACCAGAGGATGACCCTCCTGATTGCCTTCTGCCGCAGGTGCTCATGGGTGGGTTTGATGATGTGGTGGGACATGCGTGTGAGGATTGCGGGAACAACCTGGTGCATGCATCTGCTCATGGTGGATTGTGACATCCCAGACACGACTCCACTTGTACGTTGAAACGATGCACTGGCGAGGAAATGAAGTGTTGCCAGTACCTTGACCAGTGGCTGCACTGCATGTGAGCGTTGTGTCTGGCTGGTGATGCCATCATGCAGGGCTGTGGCTAATTTCAGGATGGCATCAGGGCTGAATCTGAAGATGCGATACACCTCCGATTCCCCCATGCCAAAGACGTTCATGCCCGTTCGGTATATCCTCTCCCGTGCCCTCCTACGTGCCTGTGGACACAGTAGTAGTGCTATGACCATGGCTGCCCCTGGCATGTTGGCATACAGATGTGTTGTCCTGCAAGTGTGGTTCCTCAACTCGTCTGTAACGGTGCTGCTGCAGCTGCTCTCCAGCTGACCTGTGCACGTCTGTTGCTGAGTTACACCTGCTTTATGAGGAATAACTTTGCGCTGGGCGTACAACTTACGCGCACATCGCGTAGCCTGCGTCGGGCGCATGTACGTTCGTCAATCGCCGTATCTCCCTCATTTGCATATTTGAATAGGAAATCAATGGGAGCGCCACCTACGCCTAGCGTAAATATGCGCCCACGATATGCCGGCATAGGCAAGTTACGTCGGTCAGATGAAGCCTATTTTCAGGCGTATCTTGGTTTCAGAGTACGACGGCGCATATGTGCACTTATGCGACGTATCTCGAGATACTTCGGCGTAAGTGCTTTGTGAATCCGGGCCATTGTCTATAAATGGAGAAAGTTCAGCACTGCTGCTACTCTCCCTAGGAGTGGCCGTCCTGTAAAGATGACTGCAAGAGCACAGCGCAGACTGCTCAATGAGGTGAAGAAGAATCCTAGAGTGTCAGCTAAAGACTTACAAAAGTCTCTGGCATATGCCAACATCCCTGTTAGAAAATCTACGATACGTAAAAACACTAAACAAGAATGCATTTCATTAGAGGATACCACAGAGGGAGCCACTACTGCCAAAAAAAAACATTGCTGCACATTTACAGTTTTCACAAGAGCACCTGGATGTTCCACAGCAGTACTCGCAAAATATTTTGTGGAAAGATGAAACCAAAGTTGATTTGTTTGGAAGAAACACACAACACTATGTGTGTAGAAAAAGAGGCACAGCACACCAACATCAAAACCTCATCCCAACTGTGAAGTATGGTGCTGGGGCATCATGGTTTGGGGCTGCTTTGCTGTGTCAGGGCCTGGACAGATTGCTATCATTGAAGGAAAAATGAATTCCCAAGTTTATTAAGACATTTTGCAGGAGAACTTAAGGCCATCTGAAGCTCAACAGAAGATGGGTGTTGCAACAGGACAACGACCCAAAGCATAGAAGTAAATCAACAACAGAATGTCTTAAACAGAAGAAAATACGCCTAATGGAGTGGCCCAGTCAGAGTCCAAACCTCAACCTGATTGAGATTCTGTGGCATGACCTCAAGAAAGCGATTCACACCAGACATCCCAAAAATATTGCTGAACTGAAACAGTTCTGTAAAGAGGAATGGTCAAGAATTACTCCTGACCGTTGTGCACGTCTGATCTGCAACTACAGGAAACGTTTGGTTGAAGTTATTGCTGCCAAAGGAGGTTCAACCAGTTATTAAATCCAAGGGTTCACATAATTTTTCCACACGCACTGTGAATGTTTACATGGTGTGTTCAATAAAAACATGGTAACGTTTAATTCTTTGTGTGTTATTAGTTTAAGCAGACTGTGATTGTCTATTGTGACTTAGATGAAGATCAGGTCACATTTTATGACCAATTTGTGCAGAAATCCATATTGTTCCAAAAGGGTTCACATACTTTTTATTGCAACTGTAGTTTCTGCAGTGAATGCATGGCTTTCTGAAGGTTGCCCCTATTGGGCTTTATGTCTCATTCAGCTGCATGATCATAACTTGAGATGTTAAATGTTGCCGTACAAAGCTTAGACTTGCTGAGATGAAAGTGGAAGTTTCGGCTCACTCTCGAGGTGCTTAGGCTCTCAGGGTCCAAGCAGTCTCTCTATTTTAGGAGCCTCAGCTCTGCCTGATGTCAGTGATCACAAATTTCTATCCTTAGCAGCTTCATGTCTTCTCTGCCTATATTCTTTTATTGTTTTTTCTTTTTTTATCAATGAGAAAGACACCTATTAGTGTTGCCCCTTTGTGGGTCAACCCCTAACATTGGGCTGAATGCCTTACCTCTTCCCCCACTAGACATTTGCTGCCCATCCTGGCAGTAGCCCCCAACTTAGAGCATTAGTTCTTGACCCCCTCATCCACACTTTTCTTCTCTTCACCCCTCTAGTTTCCTTGCCCATTTTCTTACTGTATCTCCTCCACTCTTTACCTCTTTTTTCCAAAGTTTTCCTTCCCCCTGCTCGCTCCCCCTCCCTTTTTTTTGTCCTTTTTACCACCCCCTCCCCCACCCCTTTTACCATGCCTTTTCGCTCCCCTTTTCCCACCCTATCTACCATTTTCAGCCCTGGCAAAGGGTCGACAGCCGGAACTCACTTCTTTGCAAAGAAACTGAAAATTCTGTCCTGGAACATGAAGGGCCTAAATGCTCCTGAAAAACAATCCAGTTGCCTTACTGATCTATGGAGACAACACTCTCAGGTGGTGTTCCTACAGGAAACACTTCAGAGCAGATACAATGACGAACCTGTACAGTAAACATTTCCTAACAGCCTATAATAGGCATGTCACCCTCATCTAAATCCAAGGGAACAAGTACTCTCCTGGCAAAAACCCTACCTTGGACCTCCATTCTGACCATGAGGGTAGATATCTCTTTTTAAAAAGGTAAAATACAGTCACAGACATTCACTCTGGTGAACATATATCTACCAAATTCAGACCAGCTTTCAGTGCTTGAAAGGTGTCTATCCTCCTTGGCTTCTTTTGCCGAAAGGAACACTTATGATAGGGGGAGACTTTAATTTCACAGTTGATCCGCATAAAGATTCTATCCCAGAGATCCAGAATCCGACTGAAGGAACAGTTTCATCCTCACCAACTGGTTGACATTTGGCGTATGCTTCACCCACAGGAAAGGAACTGTACATTTTTGTCATTGGTACACAGATCGAATCCCAATGGTTTCTAGGGCACATATTGGCCATATTGCTCTCCGATCTCACTAGAATTAGCCCCAACACCTCACATTCAGATCCACTAATTGGGGGCTAAATGAATCTCTCCTACAAAACCCTGAAGTTAATGCAGATATTCTGCGGGAACTGGACCTCTTTTTTGCGACGAATAAAGATTCAGTCTCCAACCCTCTTTCCTTATGGGCCACACACAAATGCTACATTAGAGGAGTTTTCATTAAACATGGTGACAGAATCAAGATAGATAGAGCAAAAACGCTGTCTGGGCTGCTATCCAAACTACATGACTGTGAAAAGCATCATAAGAGACATTCAGACCCACTCACGGAAGCAGAGCTAGTGCGACTACGGGAGCAGATTAGAGATCACTCGTTATTTCAAGCTAAAACAATTCTGAAAGCATGTCTAATTTTTTACGAATTTGGTGACAAGTGCAGCAGGTCATTGGCCAATGCTATAAGAGTCCAAAGTAATTTGTCTTACATCCCTGCTTTGTCCACCAAAATCCATACATCTCTAGAAATGGCAGAGACATTCAGAGATTTCTATGCTTCACTTTACAATCTGCACCCCTCTTCTTCGGGCCCCTGACAGGTTGGAAGGTATAGATGCCTACCTTAGAAACGCGAATCTGTCCTTGCTTAATGAGGAAGAAATAGAACTGCTTTCTCAACCTATTAATACAGACGAACTCTTGAGTGCATTAGCTGGATCCCCAGGGGGGAATGCTCCTGGCCCTGATGGCTTTATAGTCTCATATTACAAAACCTTTTACGAACAACTAGCAACTAATTTTGTTGCCACCTTTAACACAATATTAGATGACCATGCCATGAATGAATGAATGAATGAATGAATGAATGAAAAACTTATATAGCGCGGCACATGCAAACTGAATTGCCACCTGACCTCCTGAAAGCATATATCTCGGTAATCTCCAAGCCAGGGAAAGACCCGCTCCTTTGTGCCAGTTATAGGTCCATCTCATTGCTTAATTGCGACCTCAAGAGAGACTGGGTACAGTTCTACAGCTTATCAATCCCCTTGACCAAGTCGGGTTCATCCGTAATAGAATGGCCTGTGATAGAATGGCCTGTGATAATATAAACGCTTTTTTAGCATCTGTTGATAAGAGGATAAATGGATTATTAAGATGCCTGGACATCAATGGTCCTCCATTGATGTCCAGGCATCTTAATAATCCATTTATCCTCTTATTAACAGATGCTGAAAAAGCGTTCAACAGGGTAAACTGGACCTTTCTACTGGCCACATTGGAATGCCAGCCCCTCTCCTATCTTGGATTTCTGCGCTTTACTCGACCCCTACTGCTATTGCAACATATTAGTCTCTAGTCCTATGATGACAGGATTGAGCCTAATTCATACCATAACAAAATTGCTGCTTACGCAGATGATCTACAATTTTATATAGCAGACCCTTTTGTCTCCCTACCGGTTCTCTTATCCGAATTACGCGTTTATGGTGACTTGTCAGACTTTGAAGTCAACCTACAAAAGTCGGAAGCCCACAATTACTCTCACACCTTACTCGCTTCAGTAGTAACTTCCCATTCCGTTGGGCCTCGCAGTCCATTCAATACCTGGGGACCAAGATCTCTTCACCTCATTTTCCAATACAACTTCCAACCTTTACTGAACATTTTTTCCACCAACCTGTACAAAACGAAAACTTTGGCTGTTTCGTGGTTTGGTAGATGCAAGGTTTTAAAGATGAAAGTCATGCCGCACCTTCTATATCTTTTACAAGCTTTGCCAGTTAAGATTCCACAGCATTTCTTTTGTATGCTTCGGACAATCTTTATTAACTATGTATGGCAAGGTAAATCCTCCCATCCTAAGAGCTCCCTTTTGCAGTGACCAAAGCTTAAACATTAGTGAACTAGTGAACATTAGTGAATTAGTGAACTAAAGGAAAACATTTTTTTTGCTGAAATGACTGTTTACAGGGTATATAGACATAAAAGTTAACCGATTCCTTTTAAAAATGATTAAAAATAGATTAAATTCAATCATATAATGTGCCTGTAGTTTCATTTTCGTTTTTAAACTGGTTTCATGTTTATGTGAAGTAAAGAGACCCACAGAACAAAAACAAACAAATCCAGGGCAGTGTTTTGTTTTTAAAATGAATCTGGTTCTGAGGAGTTTTAGACACACAGCCTGGACCACAGTGAAAAGCTGCCATGAGATTTTTCATAAGGAGCCAAACAAGCAGGAAGTGTGGAGAACACAGCAGAATTACAGCAACTTCAAAGCAAAAACGAGCAATGAGGACATGAAACCAGTACTGCAGTAAGGTAAAGGAAGCTATTTAGCTAAACATTTTTTTTCCTTTAGTGATCCTTTAACCACTTCTCTACTTTGGGTGTTTTTCAGATTTGGTGTTTACAAGACTAAAACAGTTTTTTTTGCTAGAAAATTACTTAAAACCCACAAACATTATATATTTATTTTTTTCTAATACCCTAGAGAATAAAATGGCGATCATTGCAATACTTTTTGTCACACCATATTTGCGCAGCGGTCCTACAAGCGCACTTTTTTTTGGAAAAAAATCACTTTTTTGAATAAAAAAATAAGACAGCAATAAATTTGGCCCAATTTTTTAATATATTGTGAAAGATAATGTTACGCCGAGTAAAATGATACCCAACATGTCACGCTTACAAATTGCGCCCGCTCGTGGCATGGCGTCAAACTTTTACCCTTAAAAATCTCGATAGGCGATGTTTAAAAAATTCTATAGGTTGCATGTTTTGAGTTACAGAGTAGGTCTAGGGCTAGAATTATTGCTCTCGCTCTAACGATCGCGGCGATACCTCACTTGTGTTGTTTGAACTCCGTTTTCATATGCGGGCGCTACTCGCGTATGCATTCGCTTCTGCGCACGAGCTCGTCAGGACGGGGCGCTTTAAACATTTTTTTTTCTTATTTATTTTTATTTATTTTATTATTTTTTACACTGGAAAAAAAAAATGATCACTTTTATTCCTATTCTAAGGAATGTAAACATCCCTTGTAATAGAAAAAAGCATGACGGGTCCTCTTAAATATGAGATCTGGGGTCAGATCTCATATTTAGACTAAAATGCAAAAAAAATAAAAAATAAAAAAAAAAACATTGAAACTGTCATTTTTTCAAATGACAAAAAAAAAAAATGTTTCTTTTAGGCCCGGTACACACGAGCAAACATGTACGATGAAAGCGGTCCGTCGGACCGTTTTCACCGTACATGCCTGCCAGAGGGCTTCTGTACGATGGTTGTACTAACCATCGTACAGAAGTCCGCGCGTAAACAATACGCGGGGCGTGTCCGCGTCGTCGCCGCGACGATGACGCGGCGACGTGGGCGGGCCTGCCATTTAAAGGCTTCCACGCATGCGTCAAAGTCATTCGACGCATGCGAGGGACGGCGGGCGCTCGGACATGTACGGTAGGTCTGTACTGACGACCATACATGTCCGAGCGGGCAGGATTCCAGCGGACGGTTTTAAAACACGTCCAGGAATATTTGCCCGCTGGAAAAAGGCAAATGTTTGCTGGAATTCGGCCCGCTCGCGCCTACACACGACCGAACATGTATGCTGAAACTGGCCCGCGGACGAGTTTCAGCATACATGTTTGGTCGTGTGTACGGGGCCTAAGACGCTGGGCAGGACTGACGTTTTGACGTCACTTCAGCCCAGCAGAGCTATGGGGACGGGCGAAGGAGATTTTTCCCTCACTCGCATCCCCAGTCAGCAGCCGAGCGCACCCCGATCTCCTCCGCCGCTACCGACGGCTCCGGTAAGCGGCGGAGGGCGCGGGAGAGCGGCGGGAGGCCCTCTCCCGCCGCCGATAACAGCGATCTCGCGGTGAATCCGCCGCGGAGACCGCTGTTATCGTTAACAGAACCGCTGACACTAAAGACGGATACCTCGGTTGTGGCAGCAGCTGCTGCCGTTACCGAGATATCAATCTTTAAAGTTAGGCCGTATAAAGACGTACAGCGGTTTGGAAGTGGTTAAAGGAGGGACGGGCCTTTCCGACCCATCCTTATATTGCACGGCGGTCCATATGAACAGAGTGGTCGACTGGTGTAGACACTCGCTATATAAATTATGGTTATCCCTGGAACAGGAATCAATAGCGGGCCCATTAGTTGGCCTTCCATGGGCTGGGATTTGTTACTCCCGATTTCCCCTCCACACCCTTTGATTGAACCCACAATACTTGAACTTCGTAGATGCTACCGGTTAGCTGAGATGTCCCGTTTCCCCTCTCCGTTGACACATATTATTAGTCATTAGTCATTACACCTGGATTTTGTGCCCTGTTTCTCTGATAAAGCTTTTCAGCTCCAGCCGGACTTGAACTTGGCCAGAGCTTCTACCTTCCTTGGTCCTGAGTGGGTCAGTCCTTCAGTCTTATATCCCGCCCTCAATTCTTCAGCATTAGGCAAGTGGAAGATTTTACAATTGGCCCACTTTCTTCAATCCATCCCAGACCCTGCTCGTTTCCGCAGGCAGCCCAATTAATTTGAAGACCTCTGTCTGGGAGACGAGCCCTTATTGAAATCTCTTTCCTACTCCTATGTTATTTTACTTGCAGCCTCCTCCCAACATGACCCACTGTATTTGAGTAAATGGGAAAGAGATCTTAATACATAATTCTTGGAAGACCAAAAGAACAACATACTTTTCTTTGCTCACAAGCAGGGCTGTCTTAATGAGAGGACACACTTGGGCACTGCTCAGGGGCCCCATCTGTATAAGGGGCCCCTGCACTTTCCCAAAAGCAGCTTCTTCTTGAGCCCATGCTGCCCCAAATTTGGGGGCCCCATGATGGCACTGAGAGTGATGGATACACAGGGGAGGCAGGCTGGCAGCAGTGTACCATGCTGTACAGAACAATACCTATTATTTCACAGCCATCAGGGAGGGGCAGGGCCGTAGAGCCAGTGATGCTCTGACACTGCTTGATGCAGCTTGAATGCTTGGGACTTAAAGCGGTGGTTCCCCCTTAAAAACAACTTTTTTTTATTCCACTGCCCCCCCACATTCCATCACGATAAAGGCACATATTTTTTTTTTCCTGCTGTACATACCTTACTACAGCATATTCACCCGTGCATCCGGGTTGCGAGTCCCGCGGGAGTGGGCGTTCCTCACATGCTGTTGATTGACGTTTTGCCCAAAAACGAGCTCTCCCCCCGTCGCATAAGCCGCGTCACGGTTGGCGAAAGGAGCCGAACGGCGAGTCGGCGCTATACTGCGCATGCGCATCGCCGTTCGGCTCCTTTCGCCAATCATGACGCGGCTTACGCGACGGGGGGAGAGCTCGTTTTTGGGCAAAACGTCAATCAACAGCATGTGAGGAACGCCCACTCCCGCGGGACTCGCAACCCGGATGCACGGGTGAATATGCTGTAGTAAGGTATGTACAGCATGAAAAAAAAAATATGTGCCTTAATCGTGATGTAATGTGGGGGGGGGGCAGTGAAATAAAAAAAAGTTGTTTTTAAGGGGGAACCACCGCTTTAAAGGCTGTGTTGTAGGAGCTGGAGTGGGAGTTGCTGAGTCAGCAGCACTGAGAGCCCAACTGCAGAAGTAGCCTTGTGGATGGTGTCATGGTGAGCCCAGCTGTCCAGCACTGTTTGCAATGAAAGGCTTGGAATGCCCGGAGGGATGTTCCCTCCCCCGCCCCTTCTTCTGCCTGCTTGATTGGTATAGGTGAGTGTAGAGCCAAAAGTTTACATGCACTGTATCTCCACTGGAAAAGGGGGCACTACATGGATGAAATAATGGTGCTGGGGGATATCAAGGGTGTATGGGGGAAAACAATGCTGAGGGGGGATCTGGGGTGTATAGGGGGTAGCAATGCTTGAGGTAGCTTGGGTGGCTATAGTGCTAGAGGTATCAGGGATGTAGAGAGGTCACAGTGTAGGGGGGTATCAGGGATGTAGTGGGCTCACAATATAAGGAGTATATTATGGTATATAGTTACAGTGCTGGGTTTTAGAGGGATCAGAGTGCTGGGGGGATATCTGGGGTGTAGAAGGATCAGAGTGCTGGGGGGATATCTGGGGTGTAGAGGGGTCAGAGTTCTGGGGGGATATCTGGGATATAGAGGGGTCAGAGTGCTGGGGGGGATATCTGGGATATAGAGGGGTCAGTGGGCTGGGGGGATATCTGGGGTGTAGAGGGGTCAGAGTGCTGGGGGGATATCTGGGATATAGAGGGGTCAGTGGGCTGGGGGGATATCTGGGGTGTAGAGGGGTCAGAGTGCTGGGGGGAGATCTGGGGCGTAGAGGGGTCAGAGTGCGGGGGGGATATCTGGGGCGTAGAGGGGTCATAGTGCTGGGGAGGCATCAATCTAGCAGATTATATGCACAGGACAGTTTTGTTACTTTATGTATGTAGTATTTTCCTCACTGTTTCTTTGCTGTACAGAATGATTGTTCATGTGGTTAATGTGGAGCTCCACCCAAAAGGGGAAGCTCCGCTTGTCTGCCTCTTACCTACTTGATGTCTATTTACCTGCACTGTCTCCATTGTAGGGGCCCCAGAGCATTACTTTGCCCAAGGGCCCATGATGCTATTATGACGGCCCTGCTCACAAGTCTTCCCTATGTAGTAAATACCAGGAGATCACATTTAAAAGCTTGACACGCTGGTACATGACATGTTAAGGACAGATCCCAGCTAATGACCCGTTCCCCAGACTACCCAACCCCCCTATGTCCCATATAAACAAACTGACACCGCTGTGGAGTAAAATTGGCCTTACGGCCTATTTATTTAACCATTTTATAAACTTAAAATAAATAACCATTTTAAATAACACATCAGACAAACTTTTCTATCCTGGTGGTCTTGGAGGCCACGACACCCAACTTGGTCACTGGGACAAACTATTTACCCTAGGCCTCAGTCGCAAGACACCGACTCGGAGGCAGTACACATATCTCCAGTGACCTACCTTCTGTTTACCCCTTGCTGGTTAACCCTCGTAGATCGGAAGGTACCCGAATAACCCCATCCCACAGATGGGTACCACCCTTTTTCCTCAAAACTTCAGCCTTTTCCTCCTCTTCCAGAGACCTAACACTGCCACCGTCATTCCCAAACTCCCAAACCATCCCTTACTGCCAACCAAACTGGCAAGGGTGGGTAGGAGGCTTCACCTCTCATGTCTAATGGCGGAATGCCGTGCGTCACTTTCTTCCGCCCACAGTATGCTGGGACTAACCTACAACCCTCCTCAGCCACCCCCCTTTCATTAAAGGGGACTGCACACCTGGTTTGCTGACTGTCCCCTCCTGTCATGCCGTCCCTCCGCTCATTGTTTTTCCCTTCTTTTGCTCCGGGACTCTCTGGACACCTGGACCTGTGTCTTTTTTTCCCTGGCCATAGCCCGCTGTGCTGGACATGTGGTTCCCAGACAGGCACACTACTCCACATCTTCTGGGATTGTCCCATTCTGGCAACAGGTCCTGCTGATTGTTTATAGGCTTACAAACGTTTCCCCCTTCTCAGCACCTGGACTGACGCTACACGACACCAAAGTGAAGTTCCTGCTGTATGCGGATGACCTCCTACTATGGTCACCAACAGAGGGGCCTACAAGACAGCCTGAAAGTGCTGGAGAAATACAGTGCCACATGGGCACTACCCATCCACCCCAAGAAAACCCAAAGTCATGGTGGTGTTCCAAAGGAAGAACACAACAAATAATGGGTTTATAGTTTACATTAAACAACTGCAGTCTTGATGAATTAAATATAATATCGACACAACCCTTAGCCCAGAAATTAATCAGGGTAGCCATAGAGGCATTAATTTAAGACAAGGCACACAGAGCCTTCAATGCCATCAGGTAAGAGCCTGGCTTAAAATCTCTGACAGTGTAATCACCCCGATCATCCTTTATTTAAAGAAATATAGGGTCCTGTTATCTACTCAGACCAACCCAAATTGGGCTCCAGTCAGTAGTGTATTTAGGTTTTGTGCTGCCCTAGGCTTGACTAAACTCGTGCACCCCCTAATTTAAATATGACCCACCCCTTCCTGTCAAGGCCACACCACACCCACACCCCTGTTTAAGACCCACCCTGAAATTTTCGAGTGGAGACACTGGTTCTTAGGGCCGGGGCAATGGATTCCCTTAAGTTGCATAGATTTCCTCTCACTTCCTGTTTGGGTTTGGGGCAGGAAGTGAAGGGAAATCTCTGCAAAGGGACAGGGATGGTAAAAAATAAACTGACATGGGCTATAAACCTCCATTACTCTGTCCAAAATGAAAAAAAAAAGTGTTGCCTATAGTTCTACTTTAAGCACAAATTTCGGATAATTTTATAGAGAGGACTAAGAAGATATAACCATGCCAATTCTGCAGCAGAAAACATATAGCACAGTGAGGAAGGTTTGTGGTCCAGGATAATAGGACAGTCAAAATTTTAAGCAACTTGCGTTACACTAACAGTGTAGCACAAGCCGGCAGGGACTCTTTCCGTGCTGCCCCCCTGCAAAGTGCTGCCCTGGGCCTGGGCCTAGTTGGCCTAGGCCAGAATACAGTGTTGGCTCCAGTTCAAAAGAAATATTTCACCTGGAATTCTGCAAGCATCTACTCAAAGTCCATCAGAGCACCTTCAACAATGCTTGCCGGTCTAAATTGGGCTGATTTCCCTTCATTCTCGCAGTACTGAAGAGGGCGCTATCACACTGGCACCACCTAAAAAACAGCAGTCCCAACTCATATGATCATAAAGCCTTACTAACCAACAAGGACCCGTCCAAAGAATGTGTCCAGCAATCAGGGGTGAACTGACCATTCAGGCTCTCGGGCACTGTCCGAGGGTCCCATGCCACTAGGGGGCCCCATCAGGGTTGCCAGCCTCAGTAAAACCAGGGACAGTATGTAAAAATCAGTGTTTTTTAAAAAAAATCCCTAGATTATTGCTGCCCCGCCTCTCCAGTACCTTTGCAGTGTGTGTATGTATACTGTGTGGCTCCATTATCTTTTGCCTGGGGGCCCCAAAATCTCCTATTGCCCGGGGCCCCATAATCTCCGATTACGCGGGGGCCCCATTATCTCCTATTTCCCGGGGGCCCCATGAGTTGTCAGTCCGCCCCTGTCAGCAATTCATCAGCACCTTGCTTATCCCAAATTCCCAACAATGTGGCCTGACAAAATCTCATATGAAAGATATAATAAACAATTTGGCTTATCTGACACTGCAGAGAGACTACAAGCTGGCCCCCTACCTGAAGATGCTACAAGTGCCCACAGCCTGGAATAGATTGCCCCAAGTACTCTTCAGTGAGGGACTCTCACTACCAGAAACTCTGCTCTCATCCTGGACTTCACTTCTACAGAAACTCCATATTTCACTGGGAGAAGAGGAGCCAATGGTGAAAATAGCTGCACAATATGTCACAGACTGTTCTACATGGACTTACCCCCTATTCCCTTTATATCATCCTTTTATTACGCCCCAAAATTGCCCTAGCCGCCATTACTTCCCTACTCCCTTTCCCATCTAACCCATTCAAAATTCTCAATTGCCTTGGCAATAACATTTATTTGGTTATTCAAGTTTGAACGAGAGAGAAGGAGAGAAGGAGAGAGAGAGAGAAGGAGAGAGAATGAAAGAGAATGAGAGAGAGAAAGAAGGGGAGAGAGAGAGAAAAGAAGGAGAGAGAGAGAGAAGGGGGGAGAGAGAGAGAGAGAAAGAGAGAGAGAGAGAGAAGGAGAGAGAGAGAGAAGGAGAGAGAATGAGAGAGAGAAAGAAGGGGAGAGAGAGAGAAAAGAAGGAGAGAGAGAGAGAGAAGGGGAGAGAGAGAGAGAGAGAGAGAGAGAGAGAGAGAGAGGAGAGAGAAGGAGAGAGAATGAGAGAGAGAAAGAAGGGGAGAGAGAGAGAAAAGAAGGAGAGAGAGAAGGGGGAGAGAGAGAGAGAGAAGGAGAGAGAGAGAGAAGGAGAGAGAGAGAGAAGGAGAGAGAGAGAGAAGGAGAGAGAAGGAGAGAGAATGAGAGAGAGAAAGAAGGGGAGAGAGAGAGGAGAGAGAGAGAGAGGAGAGAGAGGAGAGAGAGAGAGAGAGAGAGAGAAGGGGGGAGAGAGGAGAGAGAGTGAGAAGGGGGGGAGAGAGAGAGAGAGAGAGGAGAGAGAGTGAGAAGGGGGGGAGAGAGAAGGAGAGAGAGAGAAGGAGAGAGAGAGAGAGAGAGAGAAGGAGAGAAGGAGAGAGAGAGAAGGAGAGAGAGAGAGAGAGAAGGAGAGAGAGAGAGAGAGAGAGAGGAGAGAGAGTGAGAAGGGGGGGAGAGAGAAGGAGAGAGAGAGAGAGAGAGAAGGAGAGAAGGAGAGAGAGAGAAGGAGAGAGAGAGAGAGAGAAGGAGAGAGAGAGAGAGAGAGAGAGAAGGAGAGAGGAGAGAGAAGGAGAGAGAGAAACAGAGAAAGGCCTACAAGACAGCCTGGAAGTTCTGGAGAAATACAGCGCCACATGGGCACTACCAATCAACTCGAGCAAAACAAAAACCATGGTGTTCCAAAAGAAAAATACAAAACAAACAAAGAGCCCTTCCTTCATAATAAACAACTGCACTGTGGATGAAACTAACAGCTACACATACCTCGGCCTAGACATTACCCAATCAGGAAGTTTGAAGCCAGCCATAGAGGCACTAAAAGACAAGGCATGCAGAGCCTACTATGCCATCAGGAGACGGCTGTACCACCTAAAACCACCCGTGAGAGTCTGGCTCAGAATATTTGATAGCGTCATCGCCCCAATTCTTCTTTATGGCAGTGAAGTTTGGGGTCCTGTCACCTACCCAGACCAATCCAAATGGGACCCCAGCCCAACAGAAATATTCCATCTGGAATTTTGCAAGCACCTCCTCCAAGTTCATCGGAGCACCTCCAACAGTGCTTGCCGGTCCGAGTTGGGCAGATTTCCCTTACTCCTCGCAGTACAGAAGAGGGCGCTATCATACTGGGACCACCTACAAAACAGCAGTCCCAACTCCTACCACCATCAAGCCTTACTGGACAGTAAGAAGCAGTCCAAGCCGTGTGGCCTGCAACAACTCATCAACACCTTGTCTCCCCAAAACTCTCAGCAATGCGGCCTGACAAAATCTCAAATAAAAATCATAACTTATAACTCCAAAGAAAAACATGTTGGAGAATGGAGACACGCAATAACAAACTCCAAAAACGAATGATTTACCAGTCACTGCAGAGAGAATACAAACTGGCCCCGTACCTGGAGGTGCTACAAGACCCCAAAGAGAGACAGACAATGAGCCTGTACAGACTGAGCGCCCACAGCCTGGAAATGGAATTAGGATGGCACAGACAGACCTACAAGCCCAGGGAGAGGAGACTGTGCCAGCAATGTGACCAGGGGGTCCCGGAGGATGAGGAACACTTCCTGCTACAATGTGACCAGGGGGTCCCGGAGGATGAGGAACACTTCCTGCTACAATGTGACCAGGGGGTCCCGGAGGATGAGGAACACTTCCTGCTACAATGTGACCAGGGGGTCCCGGAGGATGAGGAACACTTCCTGCTACAATGTGACCAGGGGGTCCTGGAGGATGAGGAACACTTCCTGCTACAATGTGACCAGGGGGTCCCGGAGGATGAGGAACACTTCCTGCTACATTGCCCTAAGTACTCATCGGTGAGGGACACTCACTTCCAGAGACTCTCTGCTCTCATCCCGGACTTCAACTCTGCAGAAGAGAAGAGGAAACTCCAAATTCTTCTGGGAGAAGAGGAGCCAATGGCGAAGATAGCTGCCCAATATGTGACAGCGTGTCACCGACTGAGAGGGACATGAGAAACTGAGGACTTTCACAGACTTATGTCCATTCCCCTTTATATTACCCCCCTTCCCCTTTTCTTATACAAACTCAACTGCTTTGGCAATGCTAACATGTATTTGGTCCTGCCAATAAAGCTTATTTGAATTTGAATTTGAGAGAGAGAGAGAGAGAAGGGGAGAGAGAGAAGGAGAAAGAGAGAGAGAGAAGGGGGGAGAGAGAAGGAGAAAGAGAGAGAGAGAAGGGGGGAGAGAGAAGGGGAGAGAGAGAGAGAGGGAAAGAAGGGGAGCGATAGAGAGAGAGAAAGAGAGAAAGAATGGGAGAGAGAGAGAGAAGGGGAGAGAAAGAGAGAAAGAGAGAGAAAGAGAGAGAAAGAAGGAGAGAGAGAGAGAGAGAGAGAGAGAGAAAGAAGGGGAGAGAGAGAGAGAGAAAGAAGGGGAGAGAGAGAGAGAAGGGGGGAGAGAGGGAAGGGGAGAGAGAGAGAAAGAAGGAGAGAGAGAGAGAGAGAGAAAGAAGGGGAGAGAGAGAGAGAAAGAAGGGGAGAGAGAGAGAGAGAAAGAAAGAAAGAAAGAAAGAAAGAAAGAAAGAAAGAAAGAAAGAAGGGGAGAGAGAGAGAGAGAGAGAGAGAGAGAGAATGGGAGAGAGAGAGAGAAAGAGAGAAAGAAGGGGAGAGAGAGAGAGAAAGAGATAAAGAAGGGGAGAGAGAGAGAAAGAGAGAGAGAAGGGGAGAGAGAGAGAGAGAGAGAGAGAGAGAGAGAGAGAAGGAGAGAGAAGGGGGGAGAGAGAGAGAAGGGGAGAGAAAGAGAGAGAGCGAGAGAAAACTCACATTTGGAGGTAAAATGGATGCAGCAGTATCCAGCAGCAAAGAACCAACCAATCACTGTAAATGCAGTAGCGGGTATGAACAGGCAGTCCATTGCATCTATTCTCCCTGGAGAGAGAAAGACATTACAATTACTCTGGGCTTATAGGCCACCTTATGGAACCTTATCCATTTACATGTATTTATATTATTCACATACACCAAAAAGTTGCACAGGGAATTGTATACCATTTACATCAGTTTGCACCAGAAGAGCTTGCGTTCTAATGCATAAAGAAAAACGCTCAAAATGGGACTTTAACAGCACTGGGTCATTATAGTGTCAAGTGAATGAACAATATTTCTAGGTAGTATAAAAATTAACAAATCTTTATTAGTACAGATTGTGTAAAACATTACAATACATCTTAAAAATAATGGAAAACAGGTTTTTGATACTGTACTTAAGATGGAATCAATAGGGAACAAAGGATGGGAATTGCTGAATGACTAACGCGTTTCAAATTAGATTTTCTTCTTCAGGGGTGCATACACATTATAGAAAGGAAATTACTTTCTTAATATGCTATGAGTACAACTTGAATTAAGAACCAAAAGACCGGTGCCTGAACAGTGTGTAAAAATTTTTTTTTCCCAGGTCATTTACCACAGACTAGTGGAGAAATATGCTAATGCAAGGATCACCAAGGATCACCAAGGATCATGCATCACCAACAGCTCTTAAATGCATTGTCACCAGGGATCATGAAGTGATGTTTTTTATGACATCACGAGCGCCAACAGATTACATACAAGAGAATCTGTTGGCGAACAGTCGTCCAATGGCAGCGCAGGAGACGGGACTTCCTATTACAGAGGCTGACGTGCAAACAGGAAATTCACCTGTATGTACGGCACTTGTCCTGCCTCCTCCCTGTCCTCTCCAAGGCAGCCAGCATGTATATCTTTTGTGGTCCCCGGCGCTCGGGGATTCGTTGGGGGGGGGGCAACAAAAGATATATATGTCCAAATTACCAGGCGGGCTGTTTAAACTGTAAAAGACGGGCCGCAGGTCGAACTTTGGACATGCCTGGCTTAACCTATCCAAATTTATTGCTCTGTCTTCTAAGCTTGTGAAATTTATTGGAAAACACAATGATCAGTGGCGGCTGGTGCTCAAATTTTTTTGGGGGGCGCAAACAAACAATTTTTTTTTTATTTATTGCAGCCTCACTGTGCCCATCAATTGCCGCCACTGTGCCCATCAAACACAGCCACTGTGCTCATCAAATGCAGCCAATGTGCCATAAAATTGTTGCCACTGTGCCATGCCATCAAACACAGCCACTGTGCCATGCCATCAAACGCAGCCACTGTGCCCATCAATTGTCGCCACTGTGCCATGCCAAACGCAGCCACTGTGCCATGCCATTGTCGCCACTGTGCCCATCAATTGTCATCACTGTGCCATGCCAAATGAAGCCACTGTGCCATCAATTGTTGCCACTGTGCCCATCAATTGTCGCGACTGTGCCATACCATTGACGCTACTGTGCCATGCCATTGACGCCACTGTGCCATGCCATTGTCGTCACTGTGCCATGCCATTGTCGTCACTGTGCCATGCCATTGTCGTCACTGTGCCATGCCATTGTCGTCACTGTTCCATGCCAAATGCAGCCACTGATCAATTGTCGCCACTGTGCCCAGCAATTGCCGCCAGTTTGCCCCTAAAAAGCCGCCAGGTTGCCGTCCCCCGCCTGGCACTTACCTTTCTCGGTCAGCCATCCTCGGACCGATCCCTCGAAGTAGTCCCGCCCTCAAAGGTGCTTCAGCCAATCAGGTGACCGGTAACCAGAACTGGTGAACCTGATTGGCTCAGACGACTGTCAGTGTTAACCAGGGAACGCACACCCCGTGCGTCCCCTGGTTAACTGTTTGGAAGCCGATTACAGCCCTCAGGCTGTAATTGGAAAGCCTATCAGAGCTGCTGGCTCTGATAGACACTTCCAAAGCCAACCAGCCGCCGTTATTCAGATGGCCGGCGCTCACCAGGGGGCTGGCCATCTGAATAGTGGGCGGCAGCGACAATACATAGATTCATGCAATGCATGAATCTATGTATTGTATTTCAGTGGCGGCGCAGGAGTGATAGAGGGCGGCGCTCCTGCGCCCTCTATGGACCCACCGCCACTGATGATGGAATGACTTCCCTCCCACATACCCCCATGCCAGTAATGTAATTGTAAATGGTAAATTGTGAATATTAATAACAAGATGTGTGGTTTTATTGAATCCAGAAGACATTATGAAGCTCAATAGATGTCGTTTTCTGTCTACTTACCACAACAGACCAGTGAGATGAGGCTGACGATCTGGCAGGCCAGGGAAACAACTTTAATGGAGATACAAGCAAAGTTTATCCAGTTTTTGTCTTTACCTAAAAGGTAAAAACCATGTGATCTTGACTTAATTTAAGCAATATACATATTGTAAAAAATAATGTGAATATAAAAACTATCATAGTCCACTTACAATTGTATCACTCATTGATTCCCAAAAGAAAAACTTCATTGAGGAGTCACCCATAAAACAGTCAGGGCTGGGACAAGGGGTAGGCAGGAGGGGAAGCCGCCTGTGGCGCAGTGGTAGGTTGGCTGCCCCTCCTGTCTTGTGTTCTTATTGGGGAGAATTTCTCACTTCTCTTCAGGCAAAAAGTGAAAATGGTTTTATAAAAAAGAAATACAAATATTTGATTTGTCTAAATTGTTTATTAAACACACCGCTTCCGCACTGTCACCCAGCTTGGTGTATTGCTAGAGAATTATCTTTGTCTTGGAAGGGATACATGAGATCAGCACTGTCCAGACAGAGGGTCAGGGGTCATGCAGCCTCATAGGACAGTCAGAGTAGAATGAAAACTCCTCCTACAAGCTTTAACCAGACACTGATAGAAGTCACAAGACTGCTATATACTGCTGATGAGAAAAGGTATTTAGCAGTTTATATATGATAAAACAATTGCATTTCCATGTTCTGTGTACTGTGGGAAACCAGATATAGTAAATTCAGGGTCCTGGGTTTAGTAACACTTTAAAGTGGTTGTAAAGTCTTGTTTAAAAAAAATAAAATAAAATAACAAACATGTTATACTTACCTGCTCTGTTGCAGTGGATTTGCACAGAGAAGCCCCGTTCCTCCTGTTCTTGGGCTCTCCTGGCCCCTCCCTCCCGTTGGGTGCCCCCACAGCAAGCAGCTCTCTATGTGGGCACATGAGCCAAATCACAGTTCAGCCCCACCCCCTTTCTATTCTCATTGGCTGTCTGACTTTTATTGACTGCAGCAGTAGCCAATGGCGCAATGCTGCTGTCTCAGGCGCTGAGGAGGGCAGTCCTGGATGGCCGAGACATTCCTACAACATCACTGGAGCTAGAGGGTACTCAGGTAAGTATTAGGGGGACTAAGGGGGCCTGCTGCACACAGAAGGCTTTTCCTTTTAATGCATAGAATGCATTAAGATAAAAAAAAATTCTGCCTTAACAACCACTTTAAGTATTTCCTGAAGTGAATCAGTGTAGCCCACAGATATAGTAAGACTTTTGTAACAACTGTGAAGCATGGTGTAAAAAAAGATATGGGGGACAGGTAAGAAATGCTCTAAAATTAAATTGCAGACAAATTCAATTTGAGGATTAAGGAAGGTTTTGGTTTCCCAACTGAAGCACGGACGAACGAAAGTTCAAATGTAAAAGTAGTCCTAAAACAAAGAAGTATAATGTTCTATGTTCCTCTTACCTATAAAAGAGATGACAGCCTGTTTCATGCAAGAGCCAATCTCAGCATCATTCCAGCGTTTTTCCTTCATCTTTTTAGCTGAAATACAGGAAAACAGGTTACAGGCCTGTACTATAGCTAAAATAAACTATAATGACGTTGAGTTGATTTCCATTATCTCTTTAATTGATATATTAACCACTTAAGCCCCGGACCTGTAGGCAGCTAAATGCCCAGGCCAGGTTTCGCGATTCGGCACTGCGTCGCTTTAACAGACAATTGCGCGGTCGTGCGACGTGGCTCCCAAACAAAATTGACGTCCTTTTTTCCCCACAAATAGAGCTTTCTTTTGGTGGTATTTGATCACCTCTGCGGTTTTTATTTTTTGCGCTATAAACAGAAATAGAGCGACAATTTTGAAAAAAATGCAATATTTTTTACTTTTTGCTATAATAAATATCCCCCAAAAACATATATAACATTTTTTTTCCTCAGTTTAGGCCGATACGTATTCTTCTACCTATTTTTGGTAAAAAAAAATCGCAATAAGCGTTTATCGATTGGTTTGCGCAAAATTTATAGCGTTTACAAACTAGGGGATATTTTTATTGCATATTTATACATTTTTTTTTTTTTTACTACTAATGGCGGCGATCAGCGATTTTTTTCATGACTGCGACATTATGGCGGACATTTCGGACAATTTTGACACATTTTTGGCACCATTGTCATTTTCACAGCGAAAAATTCATTTAAATTGCATTGTTTATTGTGAAAATGACAGTTGCAGTTTGGGAGTTAACCACAGGGGGCGCTGAAGGAGTTAGGCTTCACCTAGTGTGTGTTTACAACTGTAGGGGGGTGTGGCTGTAGGTCTGACGTCATTGATCGTGTCTCCCTATAAAAGGGATCACTCGATCGATGCAGCCGCCACAGTGAAGCACGGGGAAGACGTTTGGGATTTTTTTTTAAATCATACTCATCTAGGTGGATGCAGCATCGGTCCCCTGGCATTTTTAAGAATGAGAGCTGAACGATCAGACACCATTGATCGCTCAGTTCTCAGCCTTCACTGAGCTCTGCCCCTCCAGCGCTCACTGAAGCGACTGGCTGAGAAGGGGGGTGGGAGCAGCTGCCTTGCTTTAAAGTCAGGATCTTTCCCTAGCCTAGACTGGAGCATGCTTTAGCCCACTGTCGCCTGAAAATGGGTCACAGGAGTGCAGAACGTACTGCACTCCTGTGCAATAAAATTCCAAATCATAATAAAGAAAGAAAGAAAGAAAGAAAGAAAGAAAGAAAGAAAGAAAGAAAGAAAGAAAGAAAGAAAGAAAATACGTACAAAACCAGTCCCAATCTTGGACTTTTCACTGGGGTAAACCACCTTATGAAGGCTAGGTTCACGCTATTCCTATTTAATCACTTATTAGGCCTTAGTTAACCCTAATCAGCCTAAATAACTAACCTTAAATAGATTGGGTATCTGGACTGATCCAACGGGACATCATATACACTATATTACCAAAAGTATTGGGACGCCTTCCTTTACACACATGAACTTTAATAGCCTCCCAGTCAATATTGAGTTGGCCCAACTCTTCTGGGAAGGCCGTCCACAAGGTTTAGGAGGGTCTATGGGAATGTTTGACCATTCTTCCAGAAGCACATTGGTAAGGTCAGGCACTGATGTTGGACAGGAAGACCTGGCTCGCAGTCTCCTCAGTAATTCATCCCAAAGGTATTCTATTGGGTTGAGGTCAGGACTCTGTGCAGACCAGTCAAGTTCCTCCACCCCAAACTCACTCATCCATGTCTTTATGGACCTTGCTTTGTCCATTGGTCCAAATCATTAGGTGGACTTTAACTTTTGCTAATATAGTGTATATTAAAAAATCGTAACTCGGTTTGCGAGTGTTGTCTCACAAAATGAGCACGATTCAGGCAAAAGCGGTGTGCAGTAACGCTTTGGCCTGAGGTGGGGGGGGGGGGGGGGGGGCAAAGCCGAGTGGAGCCGAACAGCGCCGATCACAGCCGATCCGCACCGTTCGGAAATGGACAGAAAGGCCCGAGGACAGCTCGGCTGGCCTCTGCAAACCTCTGGAACGGAGTCTTTCCGAGGTTTGCCTTCCCGGCCATTTTCGATGCTCTCCGGCGCCCCCCACCTCTGGCCGCATGCGGTATTGCATGCCATTGAAGTCAATGCGGAACAAATTATTTTCGTTTCAATTGACTTCAATGGGGAAACTCGCTTTGATATGCGAGTACTATGGATTACGAGCATTCTCCTGGAACAGATTATGCTCGTAATCTGAGGTTCCACTGTATATTGATTTATGATATCAATAAAGTCAAAGCAAATATCTTGGGTACAGTAGGGTGAAAATAAAGACAGTGGGCAGGGAAAAATAAGATTGGCTGTGTTGACCCAAGAGGCGGAAGCAAATAACGTCCACAGGACAATGAAGATCAAAAGGGGGAGCCAGATGCAGGGGAAAAAATGGGGCCCGTCCCACAACTAAGTCGTTTGTGGCAAAAATGCACGTGACCCAGATCTCACTGTAGAAAGTTTTTTTTGGCCTGCTAGCCTGGAGGGGTTCAAAGTGGGGAGAGGAGAGGGGGCCCAATAAAGGGCCCTCTAGTCCATAGGATGGTATAAAAACAGATTTTGTAATTGTCACAAAACGGTGACCTCCAATATGATAAAAAATCAATCAAAGTAAATCACCCAAGATGGTCAGCAAGTCAACTGTAAGGATAAAAATAAACCAGATATTTTAACTTGGAAAAATATATTTTGGCCTGTAAGGGGTAAACAGGTATGAGAGAGGAAGTAGTAAAGAGTGATTGACCAAACTTACCCAAGATGATGAAGATAAGGCAGATAATCGGATCCAGTGAGAAGCCAAGAGCGACGAGCCCCGAGATACATTCCTCAGAGGTGTATTCATCAGTAGTGTCTCCAACAGCTAGGAAAGAGAAAGTCACATACCCCAATCTACAGTCTACATAATGTTCAAATATAAACATTCATAAAGGCCTGCCATTAGAGTTGGATTTAGCGACATAAAACTGTGGTCACCATTTTGTGTGCGCATGGAGACTGATGCAGCGTACACACAATCGGACATTCCATCAACAAAACCGTGAATTTTTTTCAGACTGATTATTCGCTCAAACTTGTGTTGCATACACACGGTCACAAAAATGTTGTCGGAAATTCCGATCGCCAAGAACGCGGTGACGTACAACACTACAATGAGCCAAAAAAAAAGTTCAATGATTCCGAGCATGCGTTAAATTGATTCCGAGCATGCGTAGGATTTTTGTGCGTTGAAATGTGTACACGCGGTGGGAATTTCTGACAACAACTTTTGTTGTAGAAAAAATTGAGAACCAGCTCTCAAACATTTGCGACAAATGTCCGATGGAGCCTACACACGGTCGGATTTTCCGACAACAAGCTCACATCGATCATTTGTTGTCGAAAATTCCGACCGCGTGTACGTGGCATTACTGTCTATAAACGACTCATGATAAATGGTCATACAATTGTAGTGAAGCTCTGGAACACCAATGAAATGTCCAGTTTGGCCAAATGCTACAGCTTTTGTACCCTGCCTACGTTTTATAAAAAGTGGTAAACTTCAAAAGCATTTAGTCGTTTTTTTATTAAAGGACACATGCAAATAAATCCAACACGTTTCCGGGCTTTAAAGGGTCTTCTTCCATCAGGTCTACAAAGAAGTTAAAGTGGAGTTCCACCCATAAATATAACATTACATCAGTAGTTTTAAAAAAATGTCATTAGTCCTTTACGAAAAATTTTTTTTTTTTAGATGCCTTCAAAGTGTTGTTGCTAGGCAGAATAGTTAATCTTCCCACTTCCTGCACCTGGGTGCTTAATGCTTCCTAACCTACACCGCACAGACTCCTGGGAATGTAGTGGGTGTAACTTTCCAGGAGTCTGTGCACTCCCCAGTCTCGAAGAATCATGTGACTTGGACAGCACAGGTGCTGAAACCTGATCTGACACTGCTTGTGCAGCACTGAGCATGTGCGAGATTTGCAAGGCTGAAATCCAGGAAGTCATACAGTCTGGCTTCATGATGCCCACACTTAAGATGGCCCCAGTCAATTTATATTTTATAAAGTGTCTAAATGCTGTAACAACCTAACAAAACGGACCTTAGTTTACAGACTAACTTCACTAGAATACATTAAGCTTGTGTATTACAGGGGTATTTATATTTAAAAAGTGAAATTGTGGCCGGAACTCTGCTTTAAAATGAAAGATACAGTAAATATTATCCTTATTCACAAGATAGGAAGGTGTAACAATTACTCATCATATTAGACAGTGCATGTAAAAAATTAAAAAAGTTTTAAGACCGAATAAATTCATGGAACCTCATTACAGTATTGGCATAAATTAGTGGTCTCCAAACTGGGGCATGTGGGCCGGATGCGGGCATTTGCTTGCCTTTATCTAGCCCTTGGGGCACCACTATTCCTCCTACTGATACCAACAATGAGGCAATATTCCTTCCACTGACACCAACAGATAGGCATAATTCTTCCTACTGACACCAACAAGGTAGCACTATACTTTGCACTGATACCAATTATCAGGCACTATTCCTGACCCTGACACCAATGATGGGGCACTATTCCTCCCACTGATACCAATGATAGGGCACTACTTCTCCCACTGATACCAATATTGGAGCACTATTCCTCCCCCTAACACCAATGATAGAGCACTATTCCTCCCCCTGACACCAATGATAGAGCACTATTCCTCCCACTGACACCAATGATAGGGCACTATTCCTCCCACTGACACCAATGATAGAGCACTATTCCTCCCCCTAACACCAATGATAGAGCACTATTCCTCCCCCTGACACCAATGATGGGACACTATTCCTCCCCCTAACACCAATGATAGAGCACTATTCCTCCCACTGACACCAATGATAGAGCACTATTCCTCCCCCTAACACCAATGATAGGGCACTATTCCTCCCCCTGACACCAATGATAGAGCACTATTCCTCCCCCTGACACCAATGATGGGACACTATTCCTCCCATGGAAAAAATGGGATTATGGGATGCCCAACTTGGTAGAACACCACGAGGACAAACTTTCTTCACTATATACGGAAAAATGCAGACCCTGGACTGTACTCCAACCAGAGTGATATCAATCTCTAATGGATCAGTGGCAAAGTTCCTCAGGACTCTGTGCAGGCCAGTCAAGCTCCTCCACCCCAAACAGCAGTGGCACATACGGGGCGCCACCCCCCTAATCTATGCATCCAGCCCCTAATCTACATGCAGGGCACTGGACGCATGGATTCCAATGTTTTTTTTTTTTTTAGAAGCACGTGATTAGAGCCAGAGGCTCTAATTGGCTTAAAAATAGGGTGTGCACAGGGCACAGAGCCCATCCACTTGTGCGTTAATAGCGAATTAATATTCGCTATTGTCTTCCTGATTTTCCTCCTAGCCAATACGAAAGCCGGTCGAGAGACCCGATTGGCCAAAAGGAGAAGTAAGGGCTTCCATTCTCCATCTGGCTTGGTGCTGCATATCATCCAGATGCCCCTGACACTTTGGCTACCCTGCTCTTCAGTCCCGCTTCCCAGTTGGTCTTCCTGCATTCCGTGGCATCACATCTCCCCAGATACTGCCGTGTCCCTCACTTCACTTCAGGGGTAAGTGTTGGTGGGCGGATGGACAAGTAAGCGATGGGGTGGGGGGGGGGGGTGTTTCGTGGTTTATGCCCCCCACCCCCCCAAAATGGAGCACCAGCCGCCCCTTCAACACAGTCATACCGTTTTACAATGACTCGCAACCCAGATGGGAGGTCCAACAAATTTTTGGTAAGAAGTCAAGGCCACTCCTACTACTATGTAATCTTACAATATTTATTTTACCATGCCTGCAGCTCAGCTCCAAATTCTGAAAATTGTTCATGTAGAGTAAGCTCAGAAACTTACCAGAGACAAAGACTTTGAAATCCATCCGAATTTTAGGTCCATAGTTAGTGAATGTGAAATGATGACCGTCCACCTCTGAAAAATCCTTTATTTTGAATGTGCAGCTCTTCTGGTCAAACTGAAGGCGATCCTTAAATTTCTTAAAATCCTCTAGTATGTGGTTAACGTAATTGCCAATTAGAGTTTCTCCAGCGTAAATATCAATAAAAGGTTCCTGGCATAACTGTGACAGTGGAAAGTGAAGATCGGAGCCGTATTGGCCAGAGACCTGCTGCGTCATCGAAGCTGCAACACCTAGAGAACAAAATAAAGCATTTACAGAAGATGATCATTTTATAAGCGATAGAAGCCAACTATATGTAGATCATCTAGCATTGAGGGTTCCCCTCATGGCCTGGTCTACAGGAACAATCCAGAGCATTGAGAGTTCCCCTCTTGGTCTGGTCTACAGGAACAATCCAGAGCATTGAGAGTTCCTCTCTTGGTCCGGTCTATAGGAACAATCTAGAGCATTGAGAGTTCCCCTCTTGGTCCAGTCTATAGGAACAATCCAGAGCCTTGAGAGTTCCTCTCTTGGTCTGGTCTCTAGGAACAATCCAGAGCCTTGAGAGTTCCTCTCTTGGTCTGGTCTCTAGGAACAATCCAGAGCCTTGAGAGTTCCCCTCTTGGTCTGGTCTATAGGAACAATCCAGAGCATTGAGAGTTCCCCTCTTGGTCTGGTCTACAGGAACAATCCAGAGCATTGAGAGTTCCCCTCATGGCCTGGTCTACAGGAACAATACAGAGCATTGAGAGTTCCCCTCTTGGTCTGGTCTCTAGGAACAATCCAGAGCCTTGAGAGTTCCTCTCTTGGTCTGGTATATAGGAACAATCCAGAGCATTGAGAGTTCCCCTCTTGGTCTGGTCTATAGGAACAATCCAGAGCATTGAGAGTTCCCCTCTTGATCTGGTCTATAGGAACAATCCAGAGCATTGATAGTTCCCCTCTTGGTCTGGTCTATAGGAACAATCCAGAGCATTGAGAGTTCCCCTCTTGGTCTGGTCTTTAGGAACAATCCAGAGCATTGAGAGTTCCCCTCCTGGCCTAGTCTATAGGAACAATCCAGAGCATTGAGAGTTCCCCTCCTGGTCTAGTATATAGGAACAATCCAGAGCATTGAGAGTTCCCCTCTTGATCTGGTCTAGAGGAGCAATCCAGAGCATTGAGAGTTCCCCTCTTTGTCTGGTCTATAGGAACAATCCAGAGCATTGAGAGTTCCCCTCTTGGTCTGGTCTATAGGAACAATCCAGAGCATTGAGAGTTCCCCTCATGGCCTGGTCTACAGGAACAATACAGAGCATTGAGAGTTCCCCTCTTGGTCTGGTCTCTAGGAACAATCCAGAGCATTGAGAGTTCCTCTCTTGGTCTGGTCTATAGGAACAATCCAGAGCATTGAGAGTTCCCCTCTTGGTCTGGTCTATAGGAACAATCTAGAGCATTGAGAGTTCCCCTCTTGGTCTGGTCTATAGGAACAATCTAGAGCATAGAGAGTTACCCTCTTGGCCTGGTCTATAGGAACAATACAGAGCATTGAGAGTTCCCCTCTTGGCCTGGTCTATAGGAAAAATCCAGAGCATTGAGAGTTCCCCTCTTGATCTGGTCTATAGGAACAATCCAGAGCATTGAGAGTTCCTCTCTTGGTCTGGTATATAGGAACAATCCAGAGCATTGAGAGTTCCCCTCTTGGTCTGGTCTATAGGAACAATCTAGAGCATTGAGAGTTCCCCTCTTGGTCTGGTCTATAGGAACAATCTAGAGCATAGAGAGTTCCCCTCTTGGCCTGGTCTATAGGAACAATCTAGAGCATAGAGAGTTCCCCTCTTGGCCTGGTCTATAGGAACAATACAGAGCATTGAGAGTTCCCCTCTTGGCCTGCTCTATAGGAACAATCCAGGGCATTGAGAGTTCCCCTCTTGGCCTGGTCTATAGGAACAATCCAGAGCATTGAGAGTTCCCCTCTTGATCTGGTCTATAGGAACAATCCAGAGCATTGAGAGTTCCCCTCTTGGTCTGGTCTTTAGGAACAATCCAGAGCATTGAGAGTTCCACTCCTGGTCTAGTCTATAGGAACAATCCAGAGCATTGAGAGTTCCCCTCCTGGTCTAGTATATAGGAACAATCCAGAGCATTGAGAGTTCCCCTCTTGATCTGGTCTAGAGGAGCAATCCAGAGCATTGAGAGTTCCCCTCTTTGTCTGGTCTATAGGAACAATCCAGAGCATTGAGAGTTCCTCTCTTGGTCTGGTATATAGGAACAATCCAGAGCATTGAGAGTTCCCCTCTTGGTCTGGTCTATAGGAACAATCCAGAGCATTGAGAGTTCCCCTCTTGATCTGGTCTATAGGAACAATCCAGAGCATTGATAGTTCCCCTCTTGGTCTGGTCTATAGGAACAATCCAGAGCATTGAGAGTTCCCCTCTTGGTCTGGTCTTTAGGAACAATCCAGAGCATTGAGAGTTCCCCTCCTGGCCTAGTCTATAGGAACAATCCAGAGCATTGAGAGTTCCCCTCCTGGTCTAGTATATAGGAACAATCCAGAGCATTGAGAGTTCCCCTCTTGATCTGGTCTAGAGGAGCAATCCAGAGCATTGAGAGTTCCCCTCTTTGTCTGGTCTATAGGAACAATCCAGAGCATTGAGAGTTCCCCTCTTGGTCTGGTCTATAGGAACAATCCAGAGCATTGAGAGTTCCCCTCTTGGTCTGGTTTATAGGAACAATCCAGAGCATTGAGAGTTCCCCTCTTTGTCTGGTCTATAGGAGCAATCCAGAGCATTGAGAGTTTCCCTCATGGTCTGGTCTAACAGAGCAATCCAGAGCATTGAGAGTTCCCCTCTTGGTCTGGTCTATAGGAACAATCCAGAGCATAGAGAGTTCCCCTCTTGGCCTGGTCTATAGGAACAATCCAGAGCATTGAGAGTTCCCCTCTTGGCCTGGTCTATAGGAACAATCCAGAGCATTGAGAGTTCCCCTCTTGATCTGGTCTATATGAACAATCCAGAGCATTGAGAGTTCCCCTCTTGGTCTGGTCTATAGGAACAATCCAGAGCATTGAGAGTTCCCCTCTTGGTCTGGTCTTTAGGAACAATCCAGAGCATTGAGAGTTCCCCTCCTGGTCTAGTCTATAGGAACAATCCAGAGCATTGAGAGTTCCCCTCCTGGTCTAGTATATAGGAACAATCCAGAGCATTGAGAGTTCCCCTCTTGATCTGGTCTAGAGGAGAAATCCAGAGCATTGAGAGTTCCCCTCTTTGTCTGGTCTATAGGAACAATCCAGAGCATTGAGAGTTCCCCTCTTGGTCTGGTTTATAGGAACAATCCAGAGCATTGAGAGTTCCCCTCTTTGTCTGGTCTATAGGAGCAATCCAGAGCATTGAGAGTTTCCCTCATGGTCTGGTCTATAGGAGCAATCCAGAGCATTGAGAGTTCCCCTCTTGGTCTGGTCTATAGGAACAATCCAGAGCATAGAGAGTTCCCCTCTTGGCCTGGTCAATAGGAACAATCCAGAGCATTGAGAGTTCCCCTCTTGGCCTGGTCTATAGGAACAATCCAGAGCATTGAAAGTTCCCTTCTTGGCCTGGTCTATAAGAACTATCCAAAGCATTGAGAGTTCCCCTCTTGGTCTGGCCTATAGGAACAATCCAGAGTATTGAGAGTTCCCCTCTTGGTCTGGTCTACAGGAACAATCCAGAGCATTGGGAGTTTCCCCTCTTGGTCTGGTCTATAGGAACAATCCAGAGCATTGAGAGTTCCCCTCTTGGTCTGGTCTACAGGAACAATCCAGAGCATTGAGAGTTCCCCTCTTGGTCTGGTCTACAGGAACAATCCAGAGCATTGAGAGTTCCCCTCTTGTTCTGGTCTATAGGAACAATCCAGAGCATTGAGAGTTCCCCTCTTGGTCTGGTCTATAGGAACAATCCAGAGCATTGAGAGTTCCCCTCTTGGCCTGGTCTATAGGAACAATACAGAGCATTGAGAGTTCCCCTCTTGGCCTGGTCTATAGGAACAATCCAGAGCATTGAGAGTTCCCCTCTTGGCCTGGTCTATAGGAACAATCCAGAGCATTGAAAGTTCCATTCTTGGCCTGGTCTATAAGAACTATCCAAAGCATTGAGAGTTCCCCTCTTGGTCTGGTCTATAGGAACAATCCAGAGCATTGAGAGTTCCCCTCTTGGTCTGGTCTACAGGAACAATCCAGAGCATTGAGAGTTTCCCTCTTTGTCTGGTCTATAGGAGCAATCCAGAGCATTGAGAGTTTCCCTCATGGTCTGGTCTATAGGAGCAATCCAGAGCATTGAGAGTTCCCCTCTTGGTCTGGTCTATAGGAACAATCCAGAGCATAGAGAGTTCCCCTCTTGGCCTGGTCAATAGGAACAATCCAGAGCATTGAGAGTTCCCCTCTTGGCCTGGTCTATAGGAACAATCCAGAGCATTGAAAGTTCCCTTCTTGGCCTGGTCTATAAGAACTATCCAAAGCATTGAGAGTTCCCCTCTTGGTCTGGCCTATAGGAACAATCCAGAGTATTGAGAGTTCCCCTCTTGGTCTGGTCTACAGGAACAATCCAGAGCATTGGGAGTTTCCCCTCTTGGTCTGGTCTATAGGAACAATCCAGAGCATTGAGAGTTCCCCTCTTGGTCTGGTCTACAGGAACAATCCAGAGCATTGAGAGTTCCCCTCTTGGTCTGGTCTACAGGAACAATCCAGAGCATTGAGAGTTCCCCTCTTGTTCTGGTCTTTAGGAACAATCCAGAGCATTGAGAGTTCCCCTCTTGGTCTGGTCTATAGGAACAATCCAGAGCATTGAGAGTTCCCCTCTTGGCCTGGTCTATAGGAACAATACAGAGCATTGAGAGTTCCCCTCTTGGCCTGGTCTATAGGAACAATCCAGAGCATTGAGAGTTCCCCTCTTGGCCTGGTCTATAGGAACAATCCAGAGCATTGAAAGTTCCATTCTTGGCCTGGTCTATAAGAACTATCCAAAGCATTGAGAGTTCCCCTCTTGGTCTGGTCTACAGGAACAATCCAGAGCATTGAGAGTTTCCCTCTTGGTCTGGTCTACAGGAACAATCCAGAGCATTGAGAGTTCCCCTCTTGGTCTGGTCTATAGGAACAATCTAGAGCATTGAGAGTTCCCCTCTTGGTCTGGTCTATAGGAACAATCCAGAGCATTGAGAGTTCCCCTCTTGGTCTGGTCTACAGGAACAATCCAGAGCATTGAGAGTTTCCCTCTTGGTCTGGTCTACAGGAACAATCCAGAGCATTGAGAGTTCCCCTCTTGGTCTGGTCTATAGGAACAATCCAGAGCATTGAGAGTTCCCCTCTTGGTCTGGTCTATAGGAACAATACAGAGCATTGAGAGTTCCCCTCTCGGCCTGGTCTATAGGAACAATCCAGAGCATTGAGAGTTCCCCTCTTGGTCTGGTCTATAGGAACAATCCAGGGCATTGAGTTCCCCTCTTGGTCTGGTAATCATTAAGGGCCCTTTCACACTAGCAGACCGTATGTCCGCATTTTCATCCGTCCGTTTGCGGATGAAAACGGGACATACATGGGTCCCTATGTGATTACGGGTGTCAGCGGATGACCATCCGCTGACACCCGTAATTGTCCGCCTCCGCAAAGATCCCCATTTGCGGACGGAAGAAAATCCTATTTTTCTTCCTTCTGCCGGATCGGATCGGATGAACACGGACATACGGTCCGTGTTCATCCGATCCCCCATAGGGGAGAGCGGAGGAAAGACAGGGCGGTCCCTGCACAGTGTGCGGGGACCGCCCTGTCAGCTGCCAGCTCAGGGGGGATTTTACGGAGGATCCCCGCTGAGCTTTTGAGGACACACGGAGCAGATCATTACTGATCCGCCCGTGTGAAAGGGCCCTAATACATTGCTAAATGCAAGATATTTGCCTCTTGAAGTCCTTGTACAGCAGGGCTGGCATGTAGGAGTAAGAAGTAGTACAAGATCATTAGTTCATGTGCTGACAAAGGAGTATGCTGGCAAAAAGAGAGCGAGATGACCTCATCAGTGTGCTGCTTCTCCTTTCACTGTCCAATCACAGGGTTGTGTGGGTCCAGGATGACCTGGGCTCAGAAGAAGTAGGTTTAGTTATACTATCAGGCTGAGGACATCTAGTGTCAGAAACAAAGTACTGCAGGGTAAAATCTCTAGACTGAAAAATTATTATTTTTTAAATTATTTTTTTATTGTACATTTTTTGGGGGGAATATTTATTATAGCAAAAAGTAAAAAATATTGCTTTTTTTTCAAAATTGTTGCTTATGTTTTGTCTATAGCGCAAAAAAAATGTAATCGCAGAGGTGATCAAATACCACCAAAAGAAAGCTCTATTTGTGGGGAAAAAAGGACGTCAATTTTGTTTGGGTGCCACGTCGCTCGATTGTCAGTTAAAGCGGCGCAGTACAGGATCGCAAAAAAGTGCTCTGGTCAAGAAGGGGCATGCTCCGTTCGCAATTTTCCCATCGTGCTTTGCGCGAAATTACGGCGCCCCGACGTGTTTGTGAATGGCGACGTGCGTAACGTACTTACTCCAAAAAAAAAAAAAATTTGTGGCGGGAACGACGGCCATACTTTAACATGGCTGGTGTAAAGTTAAGCCATGAAAAAGCTGGCTTAACTTTGCAACGGGAAAAAACGACTTGCGACGACGTAACGCACGCGAGTAGCTTCGTGGATCGCCGTAAAAGCTAATTTGCATACCCGACGCTGGAAAATGATGCAAACTCCACCCAGCGGCGGCCAAAGTATTGCAGCCTAAGATCCGAAGGCGTACGAAGCCGTAAGCCTGTCGGATCTAAGCCAAATGCCGTTGTATCTTGTTTGTGAATCACAAATTAAGATATGACGCGGCAAATTTGAAAATACGCCGGAGTATCAGCAGATACTCCGGCGTATTTCTTCTGTGAATCTGGCCCATTGATTTCAACTTTTCAATTTCAAGCAACAAATGTCAGATATAGGCTTACCGTAGTTTCCGGCGTATAAGACTTTTTAACACATGAAATTCTTCTTTAAAGTCGGGGGTCGTCTTATACGCTGGTAACCTAACATGCAGAGTCTCAGTCAGACTGTGGGCGTCCATCTTTCAAAAGCCACGCCTCCTCCTCATGCTGTTCCGTGATAGGCGGAACACTCAGCTTCCCAGCAGAGCCTCTGTTCAGTGTTCCGCCTATCACAGACATCCTCTCATCCTCAGTCTCGGTCTCAGAACAGCACGAGGAGGAGGCGTGGCTTTTGAAAAATGGATGCCCGCGGTCTGACTGAGATTCTGCATGTCAGGGATAAGGTCAGGGATCGTTGAGGAATGCAATGGCACTAGGGTGACCACGTGTCCCGGATTGCCCAGGACAGTCCCACATTTTACAGGTCTGTCCTGGGCACCTTCATTCCAGGACAATACAGTGTCCCGGAATGAAACTGACACAGCCACTCCCCAAAGCCAAACGAATGCCCCCAAAAAAGGCCGTCACATCACCGCTTTACTCACTGACCGTACTTGTCCTGGCTGGGAATGTCTAAAGGAGGTCCCCGCCCCCTGCTTGTGATTGGAGAAATCATAAATCTCCGGCCTCTTGTGTTCAATCACTGTGCTGTGATTCGTTACACCACAAGCTGATTTTCGGGAAGGGGGGGGTGTCCCTGAATGGTAGTTTGGAAATGTGGTCACCCTAAATGGCACAGTGAGGTATGCAGTGGCACAGTGAGGCATGTAATGGTGGCACAGTGAGGCATGTAATTGTGGCACAGTCTGGCATGTAATGGTGGCACAGTGAGGCATGTAATGATGGCACAGTGAGGCATGTTATGGTGGCACAGTCTGGCATGTAATGGTGGCACAGTCTGACATGTAATGGTAGCACAGTCTGACATGTAATGGTAGCACAGTCTGGCATGTAATGGTTGCACAGTCTGGCATGTAATGGTCTGGGCATTCCACAGGTTTTTGTTGTTATCTGCTTTAGCCTTCCAATGCTTCCAATGCTACTTACTGTTATGGCCAGCTATAGATGGGGGCAGTGGACATGTTTATGCTTCACCTGTGGTGTTTATATTGGTCCATCAGTGCACCAACACCTTTGCAGCCATTGTGCTACATGCTGGGTGCTTGGTGTGCTCTTGTACCTTTAAAGGAGGGGTGGCTTCCCTTCAGTTCACCTGCCCCTGTCTATCCATTAAAATGCATGTGCCTCCACTGTGGGGACGCTCATTGTTTAGTGTTAGGACCACAGATTACAGGGTGCCTTGGCGCGGCTCTGTGGCTCACGCATGCGTTTGCAAATGCGTGCGGACTAAACCCCTGTTTTTAACGCATACTGTAGACAGGTTAATTGGTTTTCTGCAAGCTGGTCGGTAAGTAGGCTTGGTTTTTCCCTGGGCATTCCCCAGGTTTTTGTTGTTATCATGTAATGGTAGCAGTCTGGCATGTTATGGTGGCACAGTGAGGCATGTAATGGTGGCACAGTGAGGCATGTAATGGCACAGTGAGGCATGTAATGGTGGCACAGTGAGGCATGTAATGGTAGCACAGTGAGGCATGTAATGGTAGCACAGTGAGGCATGTAATGGTAGCACAGTCTGGCATGTAATGGTAGCACAGTCTGGCATGTAATGGTAGCACAGTCTGGCATGTAATGGTAGCACAGTCTGGCATGTAATGGTAGCACAGTCTGGCATGTAATGGTAGCACAGTCTGGCATGTAATGGTTGCACAGTCTGGCATGTAATGGTAGCACAGTCTGGCATGTAATGGTAGCACAGTCTGGCATGTTATGGTGGCACAGTCTGGCATGTAATGGTAGCACAGTCTGGCATGTAATGGTAGCACAGTGAGGCATGTAATGGTGGCACAGTGAGGCATGTAATGGTAGCACAGTCTGGCATGTAATGGTAGCACAGTCTGGCATGTAATGGTAGCACAGTCTGGCATGTAATGGTAGCACAGTCTGGCATGTAATGGTAGCACAGTCTGGCATGTAATGGTAGCACAGTCTGGCATGTAATGGTTGCACAGTCTGGCATGTAATGGTGGCACAGTCTGGCATGTAATGGTGGCACAGTCTGGCATGTAATGGTGGCACAGTGAGGCATGTAATGGTGGCACAGTGAGGCATGTAATGGCACAGTGAGGCATGTAATGGTGGCACAGTGAGGCATGTAATGGTGGCACAGTGAGGCATGTAATGGCACAGTGAGGTGAGGCGAGGCATGACTAGTAGGAAGGGGTCGTCTTATACGGCGAGTATATCCCAAAACCAACATTTTAGCTGGAAAATTAGGGGGTCGTCTTATACGCCCAGTCGCCTTATACGCCGGCAAATACGGTAGTCTTGAAGTGGTTAAAGTAATGCAGTGCCGTATCGCAAAAAAAATGGCCTGGTTATCAAGGGGGGGGGGTAAATCTTCCAGAGCGGAAGTGGTTAAGCTCCCATTTAATTTCGCAGCCTTGCACCTTCAGAGGGGAGCAAACTAGTCTTGCTTCCTGTTGGTCAGGGACTGTTGAGCTGCCACGTTGACTACATTATAATAATATGATGAAACAGGAAGTGAATATTTCAAATACTTGACTAGCAGATAAGGTTTTCTCAGAAGCTTTTCTGCGCGCCTTGTGAATCGTCTCTCTCTGTAAAGTGGATTTTACCTTTTGGATATTTTATTGGATCTGCATTGTATCTCAGTTTTTTCTTGAAGACGCAAGTTTGTCTCTATTGGCGACTTCATGGATTTTACCCAAAACTTGGAAAATATGGCTTACTGGAACTTGTACTACGACCAGACTCATCTCCATCTGGATTATATTTTTGTTTTATGAATCAAACTTTATATTTCTTTACTAGGTATGGACAAAATTCACTGTAAGTTATGTTCAATATGGGACATTGTATTATTATTCCCTTTACAGTATATACTGCAAATATTACATTGGTCAAGGGTCATATCAACCCCAGGTTGACACGCAGCAAATATTAAAGCGGGGGTTCACCCTATCGACGGGAAAAAAACATTTTTTTTTTCTTTTACCTTTAAATCAGGCATTGTAGCGCGAGCTACAGTATGCCTGTCCCGAATTTTTTCCCCCCATACTCACCTTGTAGTCGTCCATCGAAGATACCGGGGAATGGGCGTGCCTCTGGAGACGGAGGATGATTGACGGCCGGCTCTGGCGCGTCACGCTTCTCCGGAAATAGCCGAAATAGGCTTGGTCTTCACGACGCGTGCGCATAGCCTGTGCGCACGCGCCGTGAAGAGCCGAGACCTACTCCGGCTGTCTTCGGGGAGAGTGACGTGCCAGGGCCGGCCGTCAATCATCCTCCCTCTCCATAGGCACGCCCATTCCCCGCGGGAGCCGAAATCTACGATGGACGACTACGAGGTGAGTACGGGGTTAAAAAAATCGGGACAGGCATACTGTAGCTCGCGCTACAATGCCTGTCTCGATGGTAACATCAAGTACGAGAGGGTGAACTACCGCTTTAACAGTATAACTTTGTATACTACAGTGGAACCTCGGATTATGAGTATAATCCGTTCCAGAAGAATGCTTGTAATCCAAAGCACTTGCATATCAAAGCGAGTTTTCCATAGAAGTCAATAGAAACAAAAATAATTTGCATGTGGCCAGAAATGGGGGGGGGGGGACTCAGAAATACTCGGAAATCGTTTGGTTGCCCTCGGAAGCCCCCAGAAAGGCTCGGAAACGGAGTATTTCCGAGTATTTCTGAACAGCTCCGGACGATCAGAGCCATTTTATTGTCTAGGGTCTCTGCTAAAAAAATATCGGGCCAGATTCACGTAGCGCAGCGGATATATAGATCCGCTCGATCTACGTGAATTAAGATCCGCTCCCGCAAGTTTAGGAGGCAAGTGGCTAATTCACAAACCACTTACCTCCAAACTTGCGGCGGCGGATCCTAAATCCCCCGGCGGAATTCAAATTCCGCGGCTAGGGGGAGTGTACTATTTAAATCAGGCGCGTTCCCGCACCGATTTAAATGCGCATGCGCCGTCCGGGAAATTTCCCGGCGTGCATTGCTCCCACTGACGTCACTAGGACGTCAGTGGTTTCGACGTGAGCGGGACTTGCGACGCGCGTGTTCGTGAATCGGCGTACGCAAACGACGTTGGAAAATTCAAATTCGACGCGGGAACGCCAGCTATACTTAACATTGGCTGCGCCTGCTAAAAGCAGGGGTAAGTATACGACGGGAAAACCGCTACGGAAACGACGTAAGAACACTGCGACGGGTCTGCGTACGTTCGTGAATTTGCGTATCTCGCTGATTTACATATTATTTATCGTAAATCAGCGGGAACGCCATTTTTAAATTGAAAAAAAGATCCGACAGTGGGCCAGATTCAGGAACATCAGCGGATCTTTGGTCCGGCGCAGTGCATCTTTTTTACACTGCGCCGGAGCAGCGCAGAGAGGCATGCTAGTGATTCAGGAAACTTTTTTCCTGTCTCTTGCCCCGGCGTGGCGGATTTTACACGGCGTAAGGCGGCGTAAGGCGGGGTAGAATAAAATGGGTGGCTCCCTATGCTAATGAAGCGGGGAGCGTGGCGCAGGGGTCACGCCGGGGCGCATCTTAGACCGCACATGCTCAGTGACATCCAGGGGTAAATGCCCCAATCTGCACATGCTCAGAACTGCGCCCCGGCGTGATCCCTGAGCTACGCCGACCCACTACCAAAGCCCAGTCCATGAATCAGCCCAGACTTCCGCCCTGCAGGTGCAAATGTACTGAAGCTTTTTTTTTTCTAAGCTAGGTGGTTTGCATTGTGGTGGGGCAGTTATGGCTGATGAGGAATCCTCAGGTGGGCGGATGACCAATTTCAGCCCAGAGGAGAGGGCTGTAATTATTGAGGGCCTCTCCCAACATGGGGACCGCCTCTATGTGTTGTCCAGCAAGTGTTGTTGCTCAGTTCGTTTGTAACGCTGCTGCTTTAGCTGCTCTCCAGCTGACCTCTGCAAGTTTGGTGTAAAGTTACCCCTGCTTTATAAAGGGTAACTTTCCGCTGCAAACCAGAGTTACACGCACCGGGAGTAGCCTGCGCCGGCAATTCGTAATTTGCTGAATCGGACCAACTCCTTCATTTGCATATTTAAAATAGAAAAACCAGGGCCGCGCTAGTTCAGACCAGCGTAAATGGGCGCCCACGCCGCACCGGCGTGGAAAGGTCCAAACGAAAAAAAAAAATCTACGTTACGGCGTAATATTGTTTGCTGAATACGGCACGGAGATACGCCGGCGCAAATTGGCATTTACGCCGCGCATCTCAGTCTACACCGGCGGAAATTGTTCCTGAATCTACCCCAGTGTAACACATTGTAACACTGTCGGATCTTAGCCCTATCTATGTGTATCTGATTCTATGAATCAGGCGCATAGATAGGACCAGTGTAAGTCAGAAATACGATGGTGTATCTGTAGATAATACACCGTCGTATCTCTTTGTGAATCTGGCCCATCATGTTTGGGTGTTCCAGGTAATTTTCTATCAGAAAATAATGATTTTTATTTGTAAGCAACAAATGTCAGAAAAGGTTTGGGCCCGGATTCACGTAGAGCGGCGCATCTTTGTGCCGGCGTAGCGCATCTCATATGTGCTACTCCGACGTAACTCTGAGAGGCAAGAGCAGTATTCACAAAGCACTCGCTCCCTACGTTGCGCCGGCGTAACGTAAATTGGCCGGCGCAAGCCTGCCTAATTCAAAGTAAGAAGGAGGTGGGCGTGATCCATTTAAATGAAGCTTGACCCCATGCAAATGATGGGCCGAACGAACGGCGCATGCGCAGAATCACGTAGAATTTACGCCCAAAGATACGACGGCTCAATGCCTACGACGTGAACGGAACCTACGCCCAGCTCCATTCACGTACGACTTACGTAAACGACGTAAAATACGACGGCTGTTCCGTTGTCCATACCTTTGCATGGGTTGCGCCTCCCTATAGGTGTATACTCATGCGACGGGCACAAGTACGTTTGTGAATCAGCGTATCTCGGTCATTTGCATATTCGACGCATAAATCAATGGAAGCGCCCCTTGCGTCCAGCGTAAATATGCGCCCAAGGTACGACGGCGTAGGAAAGTTACGTGGGTCGAAGGAAGCCTAATTTCAGGTGTATCTAGTTCTATGGGTACGGCGCATAGATACGAGGGCGCACATTGACACTTACGCGGCGTATATTGAGATACGTCGGCGTAAGTCTTTGTGAATCCGGGCCTTGGTCTTTAACTGGTTAAACGTCCTTCATCTACACACCAAGCTCTTTCCTTTAATAAAAGAACGAAAAGAAACTTTGTTTCACTTAGGTGTTGTTATAAAACTTGGCAGGCTGCATGGATTTTTTTTTCCCAGCTGTGAGAACTTTCTGCACTTGTTAGAAAGAATCGCAACATACTGTTTTGAAGATCGGGAAGGGAAAAAGATTGCGATTTCAATTCTTAACCACTTAAAGGGTCACTAAAGGAATTTTTTTTTTTAGCTAAATAGCTTCCTTTACCTTACTGCAGTCCTGGTTTCATGTGCTCATGGTTCGTTTTTGCTTTGATGTTGCTGTAAATCCTCTCTGTTCTGGACACTTCCTGGTTGCCTTTTTCCTGATAACCACAGTACTGGGAGATTTCTCACGGTGGTCACTAATCAAGGAGCTGTGTGTAAAACGAAACTGGATTGGTGCTGAGGAGTTTTAGACAAAGTATCACTGCTCTCTATTGGCTGACTGCCCTCTAGTGGCTCTCTGTACATCAGAGAACCAGCAAACAACAGCAAAAACGAAACTACACTGCAGGCACATTATATGATTGTTTTTTTTATCTATTTTTAATCATTTTTAAAAGGAATCAGTTAACTATTATGTCTCTATGCCCTGTAAACAGTCATTTCAGCTAAAAATTTTTTTTCCTTTAGTGACCCTTTAAGACCCGGACCATTATGCAGGTTAAGGACCTTGCCCCTTTTTGCGATTCGGCACTGCGTTGCTTTAACTGACAATTGCGCGGTCGTGAGACGTGGCTCCCAAACAAAGTTGGCATCCTTTTTTTCCCACAAATAGAGCTTTCTTTTGGTGGTATTTGATCACCTCTGCGGTTTTTATTTTTTGCGCTATAAACAAAAATAGTGCGACAATTTTGAAAAAAAATCAACACTTTTTACTTTTTTCTATAATAAATATCCCCCAAAAAAGATATACATTTTTTTCCCCCTCAGTTTAGGGCGATACGTATTCTTCTACATATTTTTGGTAAAAAAAAAAAAGAACGCAATAAGCGTTTATCGATTGGTTTGCGCAAAATTTATAGCGTTTACAAAATAGGGGATAGTTTTATGGCATTCTTATTAATATTTTTTTTTTACTACTAATGGCGGCGATCAGCGATTTTTTTCATGACTGTGAAATTATGGCGGACACATCGGACAATTTTGACACATTTTTGGGACCATTGTGCTGTAAAAATGCACTGATTACGGTGAAAATGTCAATTGCAGTTTGGGAGTTAACCACTAGGGGGCGCTGTAGGGATTAAGTGTGACCTCATATGTGTTTCTAACTGTAGGGGGGCGGGGCTGGACATGTGACGTCAGTGATTGTCTTTCCCTATATCAGGGAACAGACGATCAATGACACTGCCACAGTGAAGAACGGGGAAGGTGTGTGTTATGTACGAACGTACCTGGTAATCAGAGCCTAGTTGCAGGAGAAGGCTTCTCTTAGGCTCCATTCACACCTAGGCAGACAAATTCGCGGCGTTTTGTCGCCGCAAATCGCGGTACAAATAGCGGCGTTTTGTACCGCGATTTGCGGCGACAAAACGCCGGTATTGTCCGCCTAGATGTGCCCCAGATTGACCTCCTCTATGGAGATGCTTCCCATCTCCTAGCCGAACGCCAAAAGCCGCCTGAAAAAAAGGTCCGGGACCTTTTTTTAGGCGGCAGGCGTCCGGCGTTCAGCGTGGAGATGTGAACCATCTCCATAGAGGGACATGTGTTTTCATCCCTCTGGCGGCAGCGGCGTAGCACTACAGACGTAAAAAAGCTGGGGGGGTAAACAAGCAGGTGATTGGCTGCTAGGATGAAGGGCGGTCTTAGCAGCCAATCACCATCTAGCAGCACCCGCCCTCCATCGGAAATATGCCGTACCTCCCTCCAATCTGTGCAAGGTGAGGGAGGGGGCAGAGTTGTAGCGGCCCTGTAGTTCCCTCGCTGTGGGGGGGGGGGGGGGGGCCCAGAAGCCCGGTATATCACTCCAGGGTTTCTGGCTGCAGTTATGAGCAGAGAGCGTCTACTCTCTGTCACACTGCCCAGACCCCGCACTGACAGCCCACCCCCCTCCTCCTCCTATGGACACTCAGACAGGAGAGCAAAGAGATTGAGAGAGCAGGATCTTCTCCTCCTCCTGTGTATACCAGCAGCTCCGCCCACATTCCAATCCCTGGCAGCTCCGTGCCTCGCAAAAGTTAAAGGGTCACTAAAGGAATTTTTTTTTTTTGCTGAAATGACTGTTTATTGGGTATAGAGACATACAAGTTAACTGATTCCTTTTAAAAATGATTAAACATTGAATTTAATCTATCATATAATGTGCCTCTAGTTTCACGTTCGGTTTTAAAAGTTACATACATGAAGTTCCGGGTGAGAGGTGAGTCGGGAAGACTCACAGAACAAAAACAAACAAATGCAGGGCAGTGTTTTGTTTTTTAAATGAATCTGATTGGTTCTGAGGAGTTTTAGACACAGTGGGGTAGATTCAGGAACAATTTCCGCCGGTGTAGACTGAGATGCGCGGCGTAAATGCCAATTTGCGCCGGCGGATCTCCGCGCCGTATTCAGCAAACAATATTACGCCGTAACGTAGACTTTTTTTTTTCGTTTGGACCTTTCCACGCCGGTGCTGGTCTGAACTAGCGCGGCCCTGGTTTTTCTATTTTAAATATGCAAATGAGGGAGTTGGTCCGATTCAGCAAATTACGAATTGCCGGCGCAGGCTACTCCCGGTGCGTGTAACTCTGGTTTGCAGCGGAAAGTTACCCTTTATAAAGCAGGGGTAACTTTACACCAAACTTGCAGAGGTCAGCTGGAGAGCAGCTAAAGCAGCAGCGTTACAAACGACCTGAGCAACAACACTTGCTGGACAACACATAGAGGCGGTCCCCATGTTGGGAGAGGCCCTCAATAATTACAGCCCTCTCCTCTGGGCTGAAATTGGTCATCCGCCCACCTGAGGATTCCTCATCAGCCATAACTGCCCCACCACAATGCAAACCACCTAGCTTAGAAAAAAAAAAGCTTCAGTACATTTGCACCTGCAGGGCGGAAGTCTGGGCTGATTCATGGACTGGGCTTTGGTAGTGGGTCGGCGTAGCTCAGGGATCACGCCGGGGCGCAGTTCTGAGCATGTGCAGATTGGGGCATTTACCCCTGGATGTCACTGAGCATGTGCGGTCTAAGATGCGCCCCGCCGTGACCCCTGCGCCACGCTCCCCGCTTCATTAGCATAGGGAGCCACCCATTTTATTCTACCCCGCCTTACGCCGCGCTACGCCGCCTTACGCCGTGTAAAATCCGCCACGCCGGGGCAAGAGACAGGAAAAAAGTTTCCTGAATCACTAGCATGCCTCTCTGCGCTGCTCCGGCGCAGTGTAAAAAAGATGCACTGCGCCGGACCAAAGATCCGCTGATGTTCCTGAATCTGGCCCACTGGGCCAGATTCATGTACAATGGTGCAGATTTGCACCGGCGTGGTGCATCATTTTTAGACTACACCGGTCCAGCGCGGAGAGGCAGTTAGGTGATTCAAGAAACTTTTTTTGTCTACGATGCCCCAGCGGGGCGGATTTTAGACGGCGTAAGGCGGGGTAAGGCCAACTGGGAGTCACCCTATGCTAATGAAGTGCCAACCGTGGCGCAGGGGTCACGCCGGGGCGCATCTTAGACCGCACATGCTCAGTGACATCCAGGGGTAAATGCCCCAATCTGCACATGCTCAGAACTGCGCCCCGGCGTGATCCCTGAGCTACGCCGACCCACTACCAAAGCCCAGTCCATGAATCAGCCCAGACTTCCGCCCTGCAGGTGCAAATGTACTGAAGCTTTTTTTTTTCTAAGCTAGGTGGTTTGCATTGTGGTGGGGCAGTTATGGCTGATGAGGAATCCTCAGGTGGGCGGATGACCAATTTCAGCCCAGAGGAGAGGGCTGTAATTATTGAGGGCCTCTCCCAACATGGGGACCGCCTCTATGTGTTGTCCAGCAAGTGTTGTTGCTCAGTTCGTTTGTAACGCTGCTGCTTTAGCTGCTCTCCAGCTGACCTCTGCAAGTTTGGTGCAAAGTTACCCCTGCTTTTATGAGGTGTAACTTTGCACCGGAAATTTCAGCTCCGCTCACCGGGAGTAGCCTGCGCCGGTCAAGCTTAAGTTGATGAATCGGCCCAAAAACCTCATTTGCATATTTAAAACACAAAAACCATGGCCGCGCCAGATCCGACCAGCGTAAATCTGCGCCAACGCCGCGCCGGCGTGGAAAGGTTACACCGAGGCGATGAAGTCTATTTGGAGGCGTAATCTGGTTCTCTGGGTAAGGCGCAGCGATCCGCCGGCGCAAATCTGCACTTACGCCGTGCATCTACCAAAAAAACGGTGTAAGTGCTTCATGAATCTGGCCCACTGTAATGACAGCTTAGACCACCGTGAAAAGCTCCCAGTATGATGGTTATAAGGAAACAGGCAACCAGGAAGTGTGGAGATCACAGCAGAATTACAGCAACTTCAAAGCAAAAACGAACAATGAGGACATGAAACCAGTACTGCAGTAAGGTAAAGGAAGTTATTTAGCTAAAAAAAAAAAATTCCTTTAGTGACCCTTTAAAGTCCAGCAGCTAGATAGATAGTGGATGAAAGATCAGCATGTATGTAGTTGTACCCCATGGATGATGCAAGTTTACAACCCTCCACAACAGGGGATCCACAGCTCTGCAGGACAGCCTTTCTTCCTTCAAACTTTTCAGTGATTGAAAAGAAAGCAGCACACAGGTGGGTCAGTCATGAGGAGAGAGTTTTATGTCACCTCCAGTACCCCTCTACCAACACAGCAGCCTGCTGGGATTTCCCTGGTATGGTGCACTACAAGCCCCAGCATGCTCTGTCAGCCTATGTGTATGCATAGCACAGGCGAATAGGCCTGCTTGCTGATCAGTGGCATAACTCCACTGCCCAAGTCATCGGTGGCTGGTGATCAAATTTTTTTGGGGGCGGCGCAAACTAACTGAAAAAAAAAAACATCAATTGCAGCCTCAGGCCCCGTACACACGTCCGAGGAACTCGACGTTCCAAACACATCGAGTTCCTCGTCGAGTTCAGTGTGGAAGCCACCGAGATCTCGGCGGGCCGACTTTCCTCATTGAACAACGAGGAAATAGAGAACATGTTCTCTTTTCGGCCCGACGAGTTCCTCGCTGAAAAGTGTACACACGACCGAGTTTCTCGGCAGAATCCAGCTCCGACCGAGTTTCTGGCTGAATTCTGCCGAGAAACTCGGTCGTGTGTACGGGGCCTCACTGTGCCCATCAAACGCTCCCACCTTGCCCCATCAAACGCTCCCATTGTGCCTATCAAATGTTCCTATTGTGCCCATCAAATGCTCCCACTGTGCCCATCAAATGCTCCCACTGTGCCCACCCGCCATCTGCCCGCCACTTACCCTGTTTCAGTGAGGCAGTGGGTGACAGCAGCGGTTTCCTCCATGCTCCCTTATATTCATTCGCTTTTCTAACCCTGCTGGGGGAACTGCGAGCACCAAGAATAGGGGGTGTCAGCGGCGGCCATTGATAGATTCATCCAATGCATGAATCTATCTATTGGTGATAGAGGGGGGTGGCGACTGTGCGCCCTTATAGATGCACCACCACTAGCCCAAGCCTCCATCATTATCAGTGGAAAGGGCCACGGGACCAGATATCAGGGGGGGCCCTTTATGGTTTCCTGCATAGGGGGCCCAGATGGTTCTATTTACGCCTCTGAGTTACAGAGAGTGAGGACACTAGTTTGGAAAGCGGAAAAAGCTTACTCGCTGAGGACATTAACCACTTCCATACCGAGCACTTACGCACCTTCCTGCCCAAGCCAATTTTCAGCTTTCAGCACTGTCGCACTTTGAATGATAATTGCGCGGTCGTGCTACACTGTACCCAAACAATTTTTTTATCATTTTGTTCCCACAAATAGAGCTTTCTTTTGGTGGTATTTGATCACCTCTGCGGTTTTTATTTTTTGCGCTATAAACAAAAGAAGAGTGACAATTTAAAAAAAAACACTATTTTTTACTTTTTTATTTAATAAATATCACAATTTTTTTTTTTAAAACTTTTCCTCAGTTTAGGCCGATAGGTATTCTACTACATATTTTTGGTAAAAAAAATCGCAATGATCATATATTGATTGGTTTGCGCAAAAGTTAGAGCGTTTACAAAATAGGTGATAGATTTATGGCATTTTTATTTTATACATTTTTTTACTAGTATTGGCGGCGATTTGCGATTTTTTTACTGTCACCGTGACATTGTGGCGAACACATCGGACACTTTTGACACGTTTTTGGCGCCATTCACATTTATACAGCGATTAATGCGATAAATATGCACTAATTACTGTATAAATGTGACTGGCATTCAAGGGGTTAACACTAGGGGGTGAGGGAGGGGTTAATATGTATACCTGTATTGTGTTCTAACTGTGGGGGAAGGGGGGGGGTGACTGGGGGAGGTGACTGATCTGTGTCCCTATGTACAAGAGACACAGATCGGTCTCCTCTGTCCCCTGACAGGACGTGGAGCTCTGTGTTTACACACAGAGCTCCACGTCACTGCTCTTACGTTACCGATCGCTGGTACCTGGCGGACATCGCGACCGCCAGGCACGCGCATCGGCATCTCGGGGACGCGCGCGCCCCCCAGTGGCCGGAGGAATACAGGACGTCAATAGACGTCCTGTTGAGTTTTCAGAGTCACCGTGGAGCCGTCATTTGACGATGGCCCGGTACTCTAGTGGTTAAAGTGGAGTTGTTGAGGGCTGTCATGTGGTGGGCTGAGCAGACTGTGATGTATGGGAGAGATGTGGACATTACAGTGGGGGGGGGGGGGAAACTGTATTGAATTATAGTTGCTACCATCTGATGGAATGTACTGTACATCATCTCTACGGCCCTGTACACACGACCAAGTTTCTCGGCAGAATTCAGCCAGAAACTCGGTCGGAGCTGGATTCTGCTGAGGAACTCGGTCGTGTGTACACTTTTCAGCGAGGAAGCCGACGAGGAACTCGTCGGGCCGAAAAGAGAACATGTTCTCTATTTCCTCGTTGTTCAATGAGGAAAGTCGGCCCGCCGAGATCTCGGCGGCTTCCACACTGAACTCGATGAGGAACTCGATGTGTTTGGCACGTCGAGTTCCTTGGACGTGTGTACGGGGCCTACTAGTTCATTGGAAATTTACTACAAAAAAAAAAAAACACAACAATTTGCAGTTACAATTTTGAATCAAATTGCTTTTGCTGTTTATTTGGAAAGTGTACCTTGCTGCCAATGTGTAAATAAATGTGTCTACCCTTTCTATGGGATGTTGTGGTGGGAATTTGTGAAGAACACCAGTTTTATAGCCTGACAAAATGTGTTTGTGGTAGTGGAGCTGCTCTATAATAAAGATGTGGACATTACAGTGGGGGAGGCTGAGGACTGTGATGTGTGGGGGCAATGAGGACAGTAATGTGAAGGGGGCAAAAGATAGTAATGTGGGGGGATAATGTAAATTGGGGCAAAGGACTGGCGGGGGGTTGGTATCAAGGAAGTGTGAGAACGTTACTGTGGAGGGGGGTGATATAAAGGAGGACCTGAAGACACTCCTCAAGAGGGAGAGGACTCTGATGTGCACTGGGGACTGAGGATGCTGATTTAAGAATGGGTTCAGATCTGTACATGTGCATTAGGTGCACATGTCATGAGTGGGTCAGCCCAAAAATGGGCTGCAATACCCGCAAAAAACACGGAGAAAGACGTCTTTGACGTCTTTTCCAAAATAGTGCGGCAGCAACATGCGGTTTGGCACATGCGAAAAGGCGGCACGGGTAACGACATGATGTTCGGACCTCTGCTGGAAGAAAATTTTGCTGACTTTACCTCAGTGAATTTTAATTCATTACCCTTGCTATATAGTATATAGGATGTTACAACACATATAGAGCACGTTGCCCTGTAGGTGTTCACCATTTTTGTTTCATGGCATGGGGGGGCAACAAAGCAGCTACTGGGGTGATAAGCTAGATTCAGATAGCCCGCCGTAACTTTGTGCGGACGTAGCGTATCTCAGATACGCTACGCTGCCGTAACTTAGTGAGGCAGGTTCTGTATTGGCGTATGTGGTCCGGCGTAAGCCTGCGGAATTCAAATTATCCATGTAGTGGGAGTGTTGTATGGTAATGAGGGCTGACCCCACGTAATTGACGTTTTTGACTAACGGCGCATGCGCCGTCCGTGAACGTAACCCAGTGTGCATGCTCCAAATTAACCCGCAAAAAGCCAATGCTTTCGACGTGAATGTAAATTCCGCACAGCCCTATTCGCGAATGACTTACGCAAACGATGTAATCGACGGAAAATTTGACGCTGGCCCGACGTCCATACTTAACATAGGATACGCCTCATATAGCAGGGGTAACTTTACGCCGGAAAAAGCCATATGTTTCTGAATCGGCGTATCTACCTAATTTGCATATTCCTTGCGCAAATCGATGGAAGCGCCACCTAGCGGCCAGCGTAAATATGCAACTAAGATACGACGGTGTAAGAGACTTACGCCAGTCGGATCTTAGCCAAATTCCTGAATACAGAAAAAAAATATGCCGGAGCATCCTAGAAGTTACGCGGCGTATCAATAGATACTTAAAAAAGAGTGCACAAAAAAAAAACGCTCAAAGGGGACCTACACAGTGCACTTCCCGGCGCCAAGAAAAGGACTTTAATATAAGATGGACAGGAAATGGACTAAGTCTAAAATAGTATATATATAAAATTAACAGAAATAAATCAAATCTCTGTTAAAACCCGGAAGGTGATATATATATATTGCAGCAGCTATTTAAAATAGATAAAGCACATCTATTAAAAGTATAAACAGAGAATCAATCAAATAAAACCAGTAAATAATGGTTATATAATGATAAAACAGCGCTATGCATAAATAAAAACATATAGATATAAGATGTTGGAAAAGAGTCCATAGATCAGTGAATCAGGTAGAGTTCAAGATAATAAGGGAAATGTTTTCCAGGAATGGTAGTACACCCTCCACCGATTTCCAATCTTCACCAAAACGTGAGACACACTTCCCCTCTGGGGTTTACACTCACCAGAAGATCAATACAAAAGAGCCTTGAAATAAATCATCCTGATCGGACTTCCAACCTCATTCCAGAAGCAGCAAGGGATTTTTTTAAAAACTCCAACCAGGGGTTCATAGAAAAAACAAATGGCACCAAATAGTGTAATATCGCTTTAATAAATAAAATCCCGTATAATAACACACCCCTCTTCCTATCTACGTACAATGAGTAAACTTGTAAATGAGCATAAGAATAAAGAGTCAACTTCACCGCTCTCCTCCACACACAGGGCGTCGCGCTTGTGCTGGATGCACGCTGCTGAGGACACCTGGTCTGATAGGGATGGTACAGCGGTGGAACGCACTCTTCACAACTTCCTGGATACGCCGTCGTAGCCACGCCCTGACGCGTTTCGTCACATCCGGACTTCAACAGAGGGCGTGGCTACTCGGCGTAGATTACGTATCTATGTAGTTCCCGATCGACGGCTATTGGATAAGGCGCGCACACACCTCCGTTCCCATTGGTGTATCAAGGGACGGAAGATGGAGCAGACATCAGCCGAGTCAAAATATTGGGGAAACAACAATAGACACGTAACGCTTAGAGGACCCTGCACGTACGATCGCAACAATGCTGCAACGTAATTAAAAGTACATGACACTAGACCACAAATTCGACAACTAAGCAAACTAGCAGGCATTCATATACAAAAGGTCATAATAAAAATAACAATTCGATATCTTTAAATTACAGATAGTCCGCACATGCTTTAACCCATGAGTGACGAGAAGAAGGCTCATCAAAGTTGTAGATGGTAGGTCAGGAAATCGGAGACATAACATCGATTCCATTAACCCTTCAGTTGCCATTCACTATTGAATTTGGTCACTATGTGCACATTCACTCTTGCAGGTCAAGACATGGTCCTAGCATATAGGACTGTGTGTTAAAATACAGCAGATGCAAAAATGCATAAAACCAAATATATATAAAACACACTGGTAAGTAATTCTATATATAAAGGAAGAGGAAAAAGGAATAAATATGTATATATGTATAGAGAGGATAAAAACCTCAAAAAGTCTTAACATTGCAATCGACATTAATGCAATATAAAATTGATATGGAATATCAATATTAGAAAAAGTTTAAAATTTAATTTTAAAATTTCAAAATGTCTAAAAACATAAGGTTGGAGAAACAACTGAGCAGAGGAGTAAGAATACAAATCAAACTAAAATAAAATAAAGATCCCAGAGAGGATATGTCCCATAATGTTTCGATAATAATTAAATATAACGAAATATGTATATACCGAGTGAACTCATGTATATATATATGAGTATTTTGTATAGGCCCCACAGGGGAGTAGGGACCATTTTAGGGACAATAATAGGCATAAATATATCTAGGAGACAATAAAAGGTACTAATAATCGCTAATAAAATGATTGGAGCTAAGTTTGCGCCCAGTGTAGCGAACTTATTCATGGCAGAATGGGAAGATAAGACGATTTTTATGATTAAACGTGATCATTTGATTTTATACCGAAGATATATTGATGACTTGTTTTTTATCTGGGCTGGACCCATTTTATCACTTGAGGCTTTTTTAAAGGAACTCAATGACAATAAGTGCAATATTAATCTGACAAGCGAGTATAATCAGAATAGTATCCATTTTCTAGATGTAAATATCTATCGTAGTGGTGACAAACTGGGGACTAAGGTATATTTCAAACCCACGGACTCAAACAGTTATCTACCCACTTTCAGTGGGCACCACCCCAGTTGGCTACGAAATATCCCGAAAGGACAATTTACCAGAGTGCGGCGCAATTGCACCAACGATGAAGATTTCGTTTCCCAGGCCTGTTTACTAAAAGAGAAATTTTTAGAAAAGGGATATCAAGAAAATCAACTTTCTAAAACCATTGAAGATCTTGCACTGATACCTAGAATTGAGTGCCTTCGAATAAAACCATTTACTACCAATGTGAACACTCACGAGTGGAGCTTTGTGTCTGGCTACCACTCTCAGTACAAAGAAGTGGAAACAATTTTTTCATCACATTGGCATGTGCTTTTCCTGGACAAGATTTTGAGAACGGTCATTCCTATTAAACCGAACTTCATCTACAAAAAAGCACAATGCTTTGGAGACCGGATCGTAAAGAAGGTACTAGACCCCCCTAAGAAACCCCCCACTTTTTGGGACAAAGACGTTTTTTTTGCATGTCGAAAATGTTTACCTTGCAGGGAAGTTGACAGACCGATGAGAGCTATTGAAAATATCACTTCCACATCTAACAATATGACATTCCCCATTAAGGAATTCATCACGTGCAACACTGCTTATGTAGTGTATGTCTTAGAATGTCCATGCAAGCTTATGTATGTAGGCCGCACAAAGAGGGAATTGAAAGTCAGGATAGGGGAACATATAGCTAACATTAAATCGGGTTATAAGGACCATAACGTTTCCTTGCACTTTAAAATCTTCCATGACAAGAATCCAGCAGGTTTGAAATTTTGGGGAGTTCGTCACCTAAAACCTTCCTGGAGGGGTTCGAATCGTGTAAGGGAGCTGTCAAAACTTGAAACTGAGTGGATCTTTTCTGTTGATACATTGGTGCCGAAAGGGTTAAATGTCGAGTTAGACATCAATTGTTTTATTAGCGATTATTAGTACCTTTTATTGTCTCCTAGATATATTTATGCCTATTATTGTCCCTAAAATGGTCCCTACTCCCCTGTGGGGCCTATACAAAATACTCATATATATATACATATATCTATGTTCACTCGGAGTCGGTATATACATATTTCGTTATATTTAATTATTATCGAAACATTATGGGACATATCCTCTCTGGGATCTTTATTTTATTTTAGTTTGATTTGTATTCTTACTCCTCTGCTCAGTTGTTTCTCCAACCTTATGTTTTTAGACATTTTGAAATTTTAAAATTAAATTTTAAACTTTTTCTAATATTGATATTCCATATCAATTTTATATTGCATTAATGTCGATTGCAATGTTAAGACTTTTTGAGGTTTTTATCCTCTCTATACATATATACATATTTATTCCTTTTTCCTCTTCCTTTATATATAGAATTACTTACCAGTGTGTTTTATATATATTTGGTTTTATGCATTTTTGCATCTGCTGTATTTTAACACACAGTCCTATATGCTAGGACCATGTCTTGACCTGCAAGAGTGAATGTGCACATAGTGACCAAATTCAATAGTGAATGGCAACTGAAGGGTTAATGGAATCGATGTTATGTCTCCGATTTCCTGACCTACCATCTACAACTTTGATGAGCCTTCTTCTCGTCACTCATGGGTTAAAGCATGTGCGGACTATCTGTAATTTAAAGATATCGAATTGTTATTTTTATTATGACCTTTTGTATATGAATGCCTGCTAGTTTGCTTAGTTGTCGAATTTGTGGTCTAGTGTCATGTACTTTTAATTACGTTGCAGCATTGTTGCGATCGTACGTGCAGGGTCCTCTATTAAGCGTTACGTGTCTATTGTTGTTTCCCCAATATTTTGACTCGGCTGACGTCTGCTCCATCTTCCGTCCCTTGATACACCAATGGGAACGGAGGTGTGTGCGCGCCTTATCCAATAGCCGTCGATCGGGAACTACATAGATACGTAATCTACGCCGAGTAGCCACGCCCTCTGTTGAAGTCCGGATGTGACGAAACGCGTCAGAGCGTGGCTACGACGGCGTATCCAGGAAGTTGTGAAGAGTGCGTTCCACCGCTGTACCATCCCTATCAGACCAGGTGTCCTCAGCAGCGTGCATCCAGCACAAGCGCGACCCCCTGTGTGTGGAGGAGAGCGGTGAAGTTGACTCTTTATTCTTATGCTCATTTACAAGTTTACTCATTGTACGTAGATAGGAAGAGGGGTGTGTTATTATACGGGATTTTATTTATTAAAGCGATATTACACTATTTGGTGCCATTTGTTTTTTCTATGAACCCCTGGTTGGAGTTTTTAAAAAAATCCCTTGCTGCTTCTGGAATGCGGTTGGAGGTCCGATCAGGATGATATATTTCAAGGCTTTTCTTTATTGATCTTCTGGTGAGTGTAAACCCCAGAGGGGAAGTGTGTCTCACGTTTTGGTGAAGATTGGAAATCGGTGGAGGGTGTACTACCATTCCTGGAAAACATTTCCCTTATTATCTTGAACTTTACCTGATTAACTGATCTATGGACTCTTTTCCAACATCTTATATCTATATGTTTTTATTTATGCATAGCGCTGTTTTATCATTATATAACCATTATTTACTGGTTTTATTTGATTGATTCTCTGTTTATATATTGTATCAATAGATACACCAGCGTAACTTCTTTCTGAATCTACCCCTATAACTTTTGCACAAACCATTTAATAAACATTTATTGCGATTTTTTTTTTTACCAAAAATATGTAGAAGAATACGTATCGGCTTAAACTGAGGAAAACTTTCCCTTTTTTATATATTTTTGGGGATATTTATTATAGCCCCGGGAACGACGGCCATACTTAACATAGGATACGCCGCATATAGCCGGGGTAACTATACGCCGGAAAAAGCCGAACGCAAACAACGTAAAAAAAAAGCGCCGGACGGTCGTTTTCATTTCTGAATCGGTGTAACTCCTCATTTGCATATTCCTCGCGTATACAAACGGAAGCGCCACCTAGCGGCCAGCGTGAGATTGCAGCCTAAGATCCGACGATGTAAGTCACTTACACCTGTCAGATCTTAGGGATATCTATGCGTAACTGATTCTATGAATCAGGCGCATAGATACGACCGAACGGAACTCAGAGATACGATGGCGTATCAGGAGATACGCCGTTGTATCTTCTTTCTGAATCCAGGCCAGTGTGTCTTCTTGAGGAAATATAAATATAAGACAGTCTTATTTTCAGGGAAACACGGTATATATATATAATGTTTGTGGATTATAAGTAATTAAGTAATTTTCTAGCAAAAAATACTGATTTAAACTTGTAAACAAAAAGTGCCAGAAAATGCTTCCGAAGATGGCCGCTGGCATTGTACCAACATAGATGACTTGCACTCTGGTTTCTGGAGGGCAGCCTAGAACATGCCTGGACATGTTCCTATAGCATATGTATAAAGAATATTACATTCAATTCTATATGTATTGATTACATAATGAGACCCTTTTTAAATAAGACTTCTAAATTATCTACAGACACTAGCAACAACCTACAAAGTTATGCACAACTCTGCCCTTATCACCAACCTCATCCTCACTCATCGTCCAAACCACCCTCCTCACCCCTCCCAAGACCTCCTGTACTGGAACAGATTCATTCAGTGCCTTGGACAGAGATTAGGAACTGTGTCCCCCTACCCCACAGCTAATACATATAATGTCTACCCCCTTTCCCTGGCTGCCCAAGGTGGGCATGGTGTGTGTGCACTGCACATGTGTGGCGTGCTTATTTTCTAGTAGCTAGAGGGTAGTTGCACATGCATGGTGTGTCAGCTGTGGGTGGATGGGGTGGAGAGTGGGCATGTTGGAGCAGAGTGTGTCTCACATACTTGGAGATTGAGCTGTAGAGGGGGCTTCTCTTGCCCCTCTTGTCCAACACCCCTGGTAATGGTCCAACACCCCTGGTAATGGTGACAGGAGATGTGAGGACACAGCTGCCAGCTGGCAGTGCCAGCTGTTGGTTGAAGGATACAGATGACTGTGAATGACCAGACAAGGACCAGAGGCTGGACACTTAATCAGAAGATATGAGCATAGCCAGGACAGCAAGGCAGAGGCGAAGTCAGGGTACAAGCCGGGATCAGTTAACAGCCTGGTAGCGAGGTACAGGAACGCAAGGCAGAGGCAAAGTCAGGGTACAAGCCAGGGTCGTAATACAGCCAGAAAGAGAAGCACAGGGATGCAAGGCAGAGGCAGAGTCAGGATACAAGCCAGGGTCGGATTACAGCCAGACAAAGAACTACAGTAACATAAAGAAGAGGCAGAGTCAGGATACAAGTCAGGGTCAGTTCACAGCCAGGCAGCGAGGTAGGCAAAGTCAGAGTACAAGCTGTACAAGCCGGGGTCAGATTACAGCCAGAAAGCAGGGTGCAAGAATGCAAGGCAGAGTTGGAGTCAGATCACAGCCGGTCAACGAGGTACAGTAACATAAAGCAGAGGCGGAGTCAGAATACAAGCTGGGGTTAGATCACAGTCAGAAAGCGGGGTACAGGAATGCAAGGCAGAGGTGGAGTCAGGATACAAGCCAGGTCAGATCACAACCAGACAACAAGGTACAGGAACGCAAGGCAGAGGCGAAGTCCGGGTAAAGGCTGGGATCAGATCACAGCCAAAAAGCGAGGTACAGGAATGCAAGGCAAAGTTGGAGTCAGGATACAAGCCAGGTCAGATCACAACCGGACAACAAGGTACAGGAACGCAAGGCAGAGGCGAAGTCCGGGTAAAGGCTGGGATCAGATCACAGCCAAAAAGCGAGGTACAGGAATGCAAGGCAAAGTTGGAGTCAGGATACAAGCCAGGTCAGATCACAACCGGACAACAAGGTACAGGAACGCAAGGCAGAGGCGAAGTCCGGGTAAAGGCTGGGGTTAGATCATAGTCAGAAAGCGGGGTACAGGAATGCAAGGCAGAGGTGGAGTCAGGATACAAGCCAGGTCAGATCACAACCAGACAACAAGGTACAGGAACGCAAGGCAGAGGCGAAGTCCGGGTAAAGGCTGGGATCAGATCACAGCCAAAAAGCGAGGTACAGGAATGCAAGGCAAAGTTGGAGTCAGGATACAAGCCAGGTCAGATCACAACCGGACAACAAGGTACAGGAACGCAAGGCAGAGGCGAAGTCCGGGTAAAGGCTGGGATCAGATCACAGCCAGAAAGCGGGGTACAGGAATGCAAGGCAGAGGTGGAGTCCGGATACAAGCCAGGTCAGATCACAACTGGACAACAAGGTACAGGAACGCAAGGCAGAGGCGAAGTCCGGGTAAAGGCTGGGATCAGATCACAGCCAAAAAGCGAGGTACAGGAATGCAAGGCAGAGGTGGAGTCCGGATACAAGCCAGGTCAGATCACAACCGGACAACAAGGTACAGGAACACAAGGCAGAGGCGAAGTCCGGGTAAAGGCTGGGATCAGATCACAGCCAGAAAGCGAGGTACAGGAATGCAAGGCAGAGGTGGAGTTTGAGTACAAGCTGAGGTCACAACAGGTAGGCAGGAATCCAAAGATACATTAGGTCAAAGGCAAGCCAGCTCATGCACAGGAAGGCAAATGTAGGAGGTCAGGGCACAGGGTAAGCAGGGACTAAAGACTACCCAACAACCTGTCACGCTGGTTGCCTACTGCTGCGCTTGGGGTGGCTGCCCTTCCTGGCCACCCCCTATCCTGACCCTGTCTCCTTCTCTGTAGCTCCCTTGTTACCTCCTCCCTTCAGTACTGCTCCAGGATTTCTCCAGAGCCATTCCAGTCCTCTGGAACTCCTTACCCCAATCTGTCTAGCTATTTTCTACTCTGTCCACCTGCATAGTACAGTTATGTGATCTCTCACATACAAATATAGTAGGCTACAATAAGAAAAGATTGCACCAGTTGGGAAAGTTTACAAACTACGGTAATCAAAATTATTTTACAAATGTACTTACTGCACATGATGACCAGCAGGATTATCAGCAACCACGTCTTCATATTAAAGATCTCTCCAAACATAACTCTGTCCTCTCTGGCACGCTAAAGTGCACGTGAACAAATTGTATACAAGTGACCCGCCACGCCTACCCTCCCCTATGCCACGCCTCCCCCATTCCTTTATGACATATGACTCATTGAGTTTTGCACGTATACATAACCCTTAAGCTGCCTGAACATTTTTTTCGCACACATGCTAAAATGCACACGCAAATGCAGATAGTTGTTGCAATTTTTTTATGTTGCACAATTTTAGCACAACTGATTATCAATTCTTAATTTTCAGCGAAAAGTACACTATATTGTCAAAAGTATTGGGACGCCTGCCTTTACACACACGTGAACTTTAATGGCCTCCCAGTCTTATGCCGCGTACACACGGTCATTTTCTTGTGATGAAATAAAACAACGTTTTAAAAAAACGTCATTTAAAATGATCGGGGCTAGATTCAGGTAGATTGGCGCATCCTTATTCCGGCGTAGCGTATCTCATATGCGCTACGCCGACGTAATTTTGAGAGATTAGTAAAGTATTCACAAAGCACTTGCTCGTTACGTTGCGCCGGCGTACCGTAAATTTGAAGGCGCAAGCCGGCGTAAGTGTAAGGCCCCGTACACACGACCGGATCTATCCGCTGGGATCGCAAGTAAATCCGGCAGGCTGGTTGTTTTTTAGAAGTTGAACGATCGATCAACTTTGTACATTTAGGCCGCCCATACATGGTTTCAATCGTTCGAGATTTGAACCATCTATGGCTGGCCTTACAAAATAAAATATGAAACATGTCAACAATGTAAATAAACATAAATACATTAAAGTGGTTGTATACCCTCTTGTCATAATTGCACATACAGGTAAGCATACATTACGGCTTACCTGCAGGTGCTTGCAATATCTCCTTAACCTACATGGTTAAGGAGATATTTGCAGAAAAGTGGACTCCGATGTAGACAACGGCGCACTGAGCGTGGCGGCTCTTGAATGGGAGCCTGCCGGAAAGGGCCGGAAATGTGCGCATGCGCGGGAGTGACGTCATCGCCGCTCCGGCCAGTCACAGCGCCGTAGTGTCCATACCCGGAAGTCACTCCGGGTGTCATGTCGGTGGAGGAGGACGTGTCCGAGGACCACTGCGGGGGCTTCGATCTAAGGTAAGTAATTGATAATGAGCTAGTATGCTAGTCATACTAGCTCATTATACCTTTGCCTTGCAGGTTTAAAAAAAATAAAAAAATAATGAATTTTGGGGTATACAACCGCTTTAAATAGAGCAGATAAGCATAACATGTTTATTATTTGAATGAAAAAATTGTAAAGCTTTACAGTCAATTTAACCACTTGCCGCCCGCCTTATGCAAAAAGACGTCGGCAAAGTGGTTTCAATATCCTGAGTGGACGTCATATGACGTCCTCAGGATATTGAGCCGCTGCGCGCCCCCGGAGGCGATCGTTGTTGCAGGGTGTCAGTCTGACACCCCGCAACACCGATCTAGGTAAAGAGTCTCCGACGGAGACTCTTTTCCATGTGATCAGCCGTGTCCAATCACGCTGATCACGATGTAAACAGGAAGAGCCGGTAATCGGCTTTTCCTCACTCGCGTCTGTTAGACACGAGTAGAGGAGAGCCGATCGACTGCTCCTCTGACAGGGGGGGTTTGTGCTGATCGATTATCAGCACAGCCCCCCTCGAGGATGGGATGCCACCCTAGACCACCAGGGATGACAATGACAGAAATAATGGATGCCAATCAGTGCCCACAATGGGCATCATTGATTGGCAGGCATTGTTTGGCACTGATTGGCATCCATTAGTACAACACATACGTTAGTGCCACCTATCAGTGCCCATCTTTTCCCATCCATGCCGCCTATCCGTGCCTATCCATGCCGCCTATCCGTGCCGCCTATCCGTGCCCATCCGTGTTGCCTATCCGTGCCGCCTATCTGTGCCCATCCATGCCACCCATCAGTGCCGCATATTAGTGCCCATCATCAGTGCCCATCAATGCCACCACATCAGTGCCACCTCATCGGTGCCCATCAGTGCCGCCTTATCAGTGCCCGTCAGTGCAGTACCATCAGTGCCCATCAGTGAAGGAGAAAACTTACTTATTTACAATGTTTTATAACAGAAACCAAAAAATACCTTTTTTTTTTTTCTAAATTTTAGTTTTTTTTTTTGCAGAAAATAAATATCGCAGAGGTGATCAAATACCACCAAAAGAAATCTCTATTTGTGGGAACAAAATGATAAAAATGTAGTTTGGGTACAGTGTTGTATGACCGCGCAATTGTCATTCAAAGTGCAACAGCGCTGAAAGCTGACAATTGGTCTGGGTGGAAGGGTGTATAAGTGCCCCCCGGTATGGAAGTGGTTAAGAAGCAAGAGATTTTATCATATGTTATGTTTATCATAATATGAGGTGATCCACAGTATAAAAAGTGAGAAATCCACCCCTCCCCCACATAACACATCCTGGTAATATACAACGACCTGTGGATCACCTCATATTATGATAAACATAACATAACATATGATAAACATGTCCAAGCTCTAGATATGTAAATAACCTGTCACTCAAAGCAAGGAGAGAGGAAAGGACTTTTTATTTAGACAGGTTTTTATCTGGAAGTCTGTTAATTTTCACTGAACAATAAAAGAGGATTGCTCAGAGCTGGATTAACTCTGTGTGGCAAGACTGGGCACAGATGATAGGAAATCTTATACTCTACATTGTGACATAAAAAAAAAGCCTTTCTCTAGTCTCCAATATAATTGGAAAATTCTCAATTTTAAAATCTCTTGCTTCTTAACCACTTCCATACCGGGCACTTATACACCTTCCCGCCCAGACCAAACTTTTGGGTTTACATCCACTTTAATAGTAAAGTATAGAATGTGAGGGCTGAAAAACACTGGCCCAGATTCAGGTAGCAATTGCGCCTGCGTAACCATAGTTACGCAGTGCAATTGCTGACTTGCGCCGGTGTAACGAGTTCTCCTGATTCAGAGAACTCGTTACGCCGACTGCAGCCTAAAATCTGCGTGGCATGAGGCTCTTATGCTACGCAGATTTTAGGCTGCATTCTTGCGATGACCGCTATGGGGCGCTCCCATTGTGGTCAGCGTATAGTATGCAAATTGCATACTAACGCCGATTCACAATGTTGCGCGCCCCCTGCGTACGCAAGTTACGTCGGTTGCGTACGGCATCTTTAGCGTAAGGCTGCCCCTGCTAAAAGCAGGGGCAGCCAATGCTAAAGGATACCCGGCGTTCCCACGTCGCGACGTTCGAAAATTTAACGACGCTTGCGTAAGTGAATCGTGAATGGCGCTGGACGCCATTCACGTTCACTTTGAAGCAAATGACGTCCTTGCGATGCACGTCGGGAAAGTTTCCTGACGGAGCATGCGCTGTACGCTCGGCGCGGGAGCGCGCCTAATTTAAATGATTCCCGCGGGATTATTTACGTTGCGCGCGCTTACGCGGGCAATTTTGCCGGCGCGCCCTCGCAATTTACAGAGCTACTGCTCCGTGAATCGAGGGCAGCGCAAATTATTTGCGGGGGCGTAGGGCAAAATCGTTGCCCTGTGCCTCCGCAAATAATGCGCAAGTGGTACCTGAATCTGGGCCACTTTTTCTGAATAAAGCAGATCCTCAGCCCTGGATATCGGGGAAGAAGCCCCTCTATGTTTTGTGAGGGAATAAAATGTATATAAAATTCCCTGAGAACTTGATATCTTTTCCTAGTTAAAGTGGAGTTCCACCCATAAATATAACATTACATCAGTAGTTTTAAAAAAAATGTCATTAGTCCTTTAAGAAAAAAAACATTTTTTTTAGATGCCTTCAAAGTGTTGTTGCTAGGCAGAATAGTTAATCTTCCCTCTTCCTGCATCTTTCGTCGCAAGGACATAAAGATCGATCACGGGATAGATCTAACCATGATCGATCACCTTATAGAAGAGATGAATACTCAGACCACCCCTCTAGATCATATGGAACACCGGGTGGACCTCGTACACCACGATATGATCACCCCCCGAGGACCCAGGAGTCCTACTATGGGTACATGGGAAGGGAGGACGATTATTTTGATCGACCACCCTATAGTTATAACCAAAGTCTGCCCAAATCCACCCATCCGGGGGATTTTCACAGGGGACCAGGGAATTATCCCAGGGGGGAGGAACGAAACGGGGGACGAGAGGGGGGAGGAGGGCAAGGAAGAAAAAGGAGAAGAGTGTAACACTGGCAGGGATTTTTAATCTGAGCTCAGCTGAATTCACCAATGCAGAAAAAGTGGTCCTAGATAAGGGTTTAAAATTTGTTCCTTCAAAAACCCTTAGTAAATTTAATACCTTTATAGATGTGCAGAAATTTGTGAGAAAAATGAACATTCAAAGGTATTTTATTTCTAATCCATGTAGACCTAATCTCCCAGAAGTCTCTACACAGATTATACATACAGGGCTCTCAAACCCATCCCTCTTCAATCCGCCATGTTCAATGGCACCTAATATCAAGGTCTTTAGGGATCTGGTCATCAAAGATTTGGAAGAACTTCCTGTCAAAAGGAACTATTCAGACCCCAATATAAAACTTGGTCTTAAAACCCTATGTGAAAGGAGGGATTTGGTGATCCGTCCCGCGGACAAAGGGGGAGGGATAGTGGTCCTTGATAAAACTGCATATAATGAAGAGATGTATAACATTTTGGGAGACAGTTCTACTTATACTAAATTACCCTCGAACCCCACTTCCAAATTCAAGGTTTCTTTGAAGAAACTTATTGACATTGGGGCTAAAAGGGGAGTATTGGATATTAAAGAGAAAAGTTATCTTGTGCCTAAAGTTCCGCGTATACCAGTTATGTACTATTTGCCCAAAGTGCACAAAAATAGTGTCCGCCCTCCAGGGCGGCCTATTGTAAGCGGAATTAACTCTATAACATCCCGAGTAGGAAAATATATAGACTATTATCTCCAACCTATTGTGAAAAATGTTCCCTCTTATCTGAAGGATACCCGACACACAATTGCCAAAATACAAGACGTACCCTATACAGAAGACCTTCTACTTGTCACAGCTGATGTGGCATCCTTATACACCAGCATTGCCCATCACTTAGGCTTTCAAGCTGTGGACTGTTTTTTGGACAGAGTGGAAACCATTCCTATGGTGCAGAAGTTATTCATCATGGACCTTTTAAGTACGGAGGAGATTTTTTCTTGCAACAGAAAGGGGTGGCGATGGGGGCTAAGTTTGCCCCCAGCCTTGCCAACATTTTCATGGCCAAATGGGAGGAGGATGTCGTCTATGCCCTAGAGCGACCTGAGATCGTTCTGTGGGCTCGTTATATAGACGACATCCTCCTCCTATGGAGAGGCGATCGCACTTCCCTGGATACCTTTATGTCAGTCTTGAATGATAACCATGTTGGGATTAGTCTCTCCTATGAGGCTAGTTTTTCTAGCATACATTTCCTTGACCTTGAAATCTTTGTTGAAAATAACCAACTTAAAACTAAAACCTACTTTAAAAGCACCGACCGTAATGGGTTTATCCCAAAGGATAGTTGCCATCATCCTTCCTGGCTTGGCTCGGTTCCCCGTAGCCAGATGCTCAGGATTAGACGGAACTGCTCAAATTTAGAGGATTTCAAGGTCCAGGCACAGACTTTGAAAAAAAGGTTTGTGGATAAGGGATATTGCAATATGGCCATAGACGATGAAATTAAGAAAATCTCTGCAGTTGATAGGTCTACATTAACTGTGGAGAAAGTCAAAACAGCGCAAGATAACAAATTTAGACACTCTTTCTTTACCACTTTTTCCACCCAACACAGACAGATAAAGAGTATCATTCGGAAACATTGGGCAGTTTTAAAAAATGATCCTCTGTTGGGACCAGTTCTTCCTGCACAGGCAGGTGTGATTTATAGAGAGGCTGTCTCCCTAAGAAATCAACTTGCACCTAACATTCCAGACCCTCCAGTTAAGACCTCTTTCTTTCCCCTGTCTAAGGGCTACTACCCTTGTAGAAAATGTAAGGTGTGTCTACATAATTCTAACAGAAAGAAAACCGTCCACTTCACCTCGACGGTTACCGGCCTTGTGTTTCCCATGAAACAATTCTTTACTTGTGCGACCAAACACGTGGTTTACCTTATCACTTGTCATTGTGGTAAGCAATATGTGGGTCGCACTATAAGAAGTTTCACCATAAGGGTGGGGGAGCACATAGCCAAAATTAAAAAAGGGTGCACAAAACACACTGTACCTAGGCACTACCTGGAACAACATAATAAAAGAATTGAGGGTACAACCTTTCAGGTTATAGATCACTTCGTCCCTCATTGGAGAGGGGAGCCCAGTGTACGGGGTGTATCAAAACTCGAAGTCTTCTGGATCTACCAACTAAAGAGCTATGTGCCCCATGGCCTCAATGTGGAGTGGGATGTCAATTCTTTTATTAATCAGTCTTGACTTATGTACAATTTTTGCATATGAGCGGAAGTCTATTTGTTGTTTTCCAGATGACATTTATATTTTTTCTGTTTTTTGATTATTACTTTGTCCTCACCTGCTCCCATGAGACCATCTCTTAATATTGAATTTTTGAAGATTCTTTTATAGCCCAATATTATGGTTTAGAAGTGATGGTCATTTATCTTTTCTGACCATTAGGTGGCGCTCTATATGTGGGAATTCGAATATGCTGTGAGCCCGTGACTATGTGTTAGATGGGAAGGAAGCGTGTAACTACCACCTCCCACCACCAGGAGGCTCCCTATATACATCCCCTATGAGTGGCCACTGCTATCTCCAGTTCCATTCGCTCTATTGCCCTATGATCCAATATGGATCAATGAGTCCTCTCCATGCACTGACATGACGCCAAGACTGTGTTTTATACATAGTGGCGGCGTCTGTCTGTCTTCTCGTCGTTGGGCCGCGTCATGAGGGGGCGGGGCTTGCGCTGGATGGTGGCGCGCTCCGCCTGCGACTGACCTGGACAGGCGGGGAGTGGTGTGGATAGGCCTGATCTCCTGTCATTCATTGGAGTACTGGCCTATAGAGGAGAGATCCGGGTGATGGGCGGGCGCGAAGGAGGTGTCATTTCCGGGCGCCTGGAACGCAGGACACAGGAAATGGATAGCAACCATTTGGGCCTGCATAGTAAGTCATTTCCGGGCGCCTGGAGCGCACGAATACCGGAAATGTCGGAGATTGGAACGCACGCCATGAATGGTGAGTGCTGGTGTCTCATGGGGGCAATTAGAGGTAATATTTAAAGCGCAGGGGGGAGATGTGAGTCAGATATGTACCCCAGTTGAAGTATTTGGATACGAAACCGGTCGGGTCATTTGATCATATCCACCCCAACTGCGCACACTTTGTTCCATCTTCTTTGAAGTTTGTGTGCTCAGATGCTGTGATTCGTTTGCAGTGTTGTCCAATCTTGGATTTTTTGGTGTGATATTGTTTTGGAGACCCTTTTTTCTGATATTTTGGGAACATGTCCTTTTGTGAAGTTGTTAATAATTTTTTTACGCGATGAGGAGGTGTTCTCTCTCCTTTTATTTTTATATTGGCACATTGGATTCCTTGAAAATTCCCACCGCTTCCAAGAACATCACCATTATCATCACATGTTCCTGGTTCCTGGTCTGATCAGTGTGAAAGAACCCTGCTGGAAAGTGTGAAAGCCCTGCTGGAAAGTACATCAGGATTGCCCGGAAGGTCACCCTAGTAAGGCAGTCGGCCTACACAAGTCTTGAGGACCCCCCGCCGTATGGTGAGATGTGGGTCTACAACTTCTGGTAAGGGCAAAATATATTTCTACCACTGATCATTTTTGGGAAAGGGATACCACTGACCAAAAGATTGATGTTCCTTTTGGACCATACAACTATAAGAATAGAAGCCACCTACATGCAGGAAATGGGACTATGTGTGTTATGACACTCATCATCCATTTAACACATTAATTGCACTTAATGACTATCACAGTGATTTGTTTTTATTCATGTGTGCATTTTTCTTTCCTTTTTTTTTGTGAATTTCTTATTCCAGCTGGTCTGGAAAGTTTTAGGTTGTTATATCTAGATTTTCACAAGTCAAATTGGTCTAGGTTACACCCTATTGACCTCTGAATTTGGAGGATATATTTTTGTCACTCCCTGTGTACTCACCATTCACCTATATTGCTCTTGTTGAGTTTACACGCGATATTGCCCAACAGGGCATATCTGTTCCTATTGGCGCTGCACTTTTCCTTTATATTTTGTTTCACAGTTTTTCCATGTGGTGCTGGCAGCCTTACACATTTTTTCATTTGCATATTGTGTTCACTATCACATTGTATTATAGCGCAGTATTATTTATTTTTATTTACTTGGTGGAGGAACCCTTGTTGGCAATCACAGAGGGCAGACGTTTCTTGTATTTGGCCGCCAGGTTTGCACACATCTCAGGAGGGATTTTGTCCCACTCCTCTTTGCAGATCCTCTCCAGGTCATTAAAGTGGTTGTAAACCGTCATGCTGTTAGTGGCGGCTCCTGCGTGCCTGCGCGGGAGTGACGTCATCTCTGCTCCGGCCAGTCACAGAGCCGGAGCAGCGATACCCGGAAGTCACTCCGGGTATCATGGTGGCGTCGGAGTAGGCGAACGAGGTCCGCTGCGGGGGCTTCGATCTCAGGTAAGTACTTCATAATGAGCTAGTATGCTATGCAGGGAAGGGGTTAACCAGTAAGGGGTGGGGAAGGGGTTGTGTGTCCTAGGGATGTGTTCTAACTGTAGGGGGGATAGGCTGCGCATGACACAACACTGATCACTGCTCCCGATCACAGGGAGCTGTGATCAGTGTCCTGTCACTAGGCAGAACAGGGTAATGCTTGTTTACATAGGCATCTCCATGCTCTTCCTCTCCGTGAGATGATCGCGGGACTCCCAGCGGACATCGAGTCTGCGGCACCCGAGGTCAGACTCACGGAGCTTGCGGCGGGCGCAACCCCGGGCCTTAAGGCAACGTATATATACGTTGATCTGCCCAGCCGTGCCATTCTGCCGACGTATATAATTGTGCAGTGATTGGCAAGGGGTTAAACAAACTACCCACTAGATGGCGCTTTCCTTTCTAAACACACACAGGAGCGGTGGGGGAAATCACAAATGCGAATCGGACAGGAATGGCACTGCATTTCTGTTCAAACTCCATGCGATTATTTGCAGTGTGATTTGCGCCCATTTATTTTGTATTGACACAAATCGCACTACAAAGCATCAGTTTTAAAGTGAAACTCATGCGGCAGCTCCCTAGCTGCCAACCACTTTCACAGAGCCGGCAGCATGGTGCCCCCCCTCCTCCTGTTGGCAGCCCGCCATTCTCCCGTGGTTCTCAGGCTGTGCCGTGCTCACCGGTGCCCATCGGAATACATCCGCCAGCAGGGATAGAGAGAGAGGTTGCAGAGGCAAATCCATGCCTCGATCCTACGTGCAAACAATGTAAGCTGAAGTGATGTCACTTCTTATTTCAGATTCACACTATGCTGGGCAGTACAGCCAGGAGACACATCTAATGCCTTGTAGACACGATCGAAATTTCCAATGAAAACAGTCAGACGGAATTTTTTCATCTGATATTCCGACCGTGTGTGGGCCCCATCAGATTTTTTCCATCAGAAATTCCGACGGACTTAGAAAGATTACATGTTCTCTTTTTTTTCCGATGAAAAAAAATTCTATCGCAAATTCCGATCGTCTGCGTGGAACTCCGACGGAGAAAAAAAACATGCATGCTCAGAATCAAGTCGACGCATGCTCGGAAGCATTGAACTTTCTCGGCTTGTCTTAGTGTTGTACGTCACCGCGTTTTGGACGGTTGGAATTTGGTGTGACCGTGTGTATGCAAGACAGCTTGAACAGAATTCTGCCAAAAAATCCGTCTGAGTTTATTCCGACGGAAATTCCTAATGTGTGTACGGGGCATAACCAAGCCCATCTGTGCTCGGTAAGATGGTGTGAAGGGCAGGTGAGACATTGGGGTCTATTAGACTTCTAATGCCTCTATAAAGAGTACCTTTCATCTGCCCAATGCTATCACATGGGGATTTAGTAACCCCCTTGTGATAGCAATCAAGTAAAAAAAAAAATATATATATAAAAAAAAAAAAAAGTATAATAAAAGAAAAAAATTGATGAAAACGCTCATACACAACACAAAAGAAAGTCGAGGGTGTGCATAGTCATGTAAACCGCAGTCGCACCATACGTGTGACATCTCACCGCGAACGTCAGAGTGAGAACAATACTTCTAGTACAAGAGCTACTAGTTAACGCTAAACTGAAGAGTTGTAAGGACTTTTAACTACTTGCCGACCAGCCGCCGGCGGCAGGTCGGCTCCCCTGCGCGAGAGCCCGTAGCTCTACGTCGGCTCCTGAAGCATTTTTATAGCACTGATCGCTATAAAAATGCCAATGGTCCCAAAAATGTGTCAAAAGTGTCCGAAGTGTCCCCCATAATGTCGCAGTACCGAAAAAAAATCACTGATCGCCGCCATTACTAGTAAAAAAATAAATATTGATAAAAAGGCCATAAAACTATCTCCTATTTTTTAAACGCTATAACTTTTGCGCAAACCAATCAATAAATGTTTATTGCGATTTTTTTTTTACGAAAAATATGTAGAAGAATACGTATCGGCCTAAACTGAGGATTTTTTTTATATATATATATATATATATATATATATATATTTTTGGGGGATATTTATTATAGCAATTTTTTCAAAATTGTCGCTCTATTTTTGTTTATAACGCAAAAACTAAAAACCGCAGAGGTGATCAAATACCACCAAAAGAAAGCTCTATTTGTGGGGAAAAAAGGACGCCAATTTTGTTTGGGAGCCACGCCGCACGACCGCACAATTGTCAGTTAAAGCAACGCAGTGACGAACCGCAAAAAAGTGCTCTGGTCTTTCACCAGCAATATGGTCCGGGGGTTAAAGTGGAGTTTCCATCCCAATTTTTTTTTTATTGTTGTGCTCATTAGACCTTAAAAAAGTAAAAAAAAAAAAAAAAAAGTTTTTTTTTTTTTTTTACTCATCTGGAAATGCCTGTTGCTATGCGGTCCCACGAAATCTGCCATTGAAATCACCTAGGATTCTGACATCATCTCCCTCTAATGCTCCTGGGAAACGTGTGTCATCATTTCCCAGGATGCAGTGCGCTGTCCAATTATCACTCCCCATCCAAGACTTCCAGGAAGTAAGTGCTTGTAGGCTTCACAATGCCCACAAGCAAAATGACAACGGTGTGGACATAGTTTTATAAACTATCTTTTTTGAATATCTATGTGGATCAGCGGCGGATTGTTAAACAGTAAGTGACCGGATTTATATTATAAAAACGCATGATGAAAGGACATATATATTTAAAAAATGCTAATTGTGGTTGGAACTCCGCTTTAAGTGGTTAAAGCATTACATATTGGGATTTTTGGGCACCATCGTTTTTGGCGATATCGTGGGCGCACGCAGTTTTAAGACATGGAATGTTTGGTATCTATTTACTCGATGCAACCTCATCTTTTATATTTTAAGCAAAAATTGGTATTATATTGTGTGGTTTTTGCACTAAAATTAACTGTATTATATTTATTTTCGGAAAACTTGCATTTAATACACAGTTGCGCAAATATCATGTGAAACAAAAGTTTGCAACTATCATTATCACTATTTTGTTATTCTAAAGGGCCTCTGCTTTCAGAAAATATTTAATGCTATGGGCGTTTTAAAAAAATGTATTGCGGCGGAGCTAGTAACATGGCGGCGTAGTGCTGTGTCAGCTCCGTGCTCCATGAACCTCTCCAGGTGATCCCGCAAGAGGGAGGAGGAAGGAGACCCAAAACCGAATGAGAGAGCAGGGAGAAGGAAGGACAAATAGCTGAATAGCGTGGAGCAACTGGCGTGAAAGACGGTGAAAAGCGGTTCCCTCGAGTCCTGTGATTGGTGGACTGAGAGCAGAGGACTGAGCGGTGGGTGGCCGGTGGCGGTCCGGTGACACTCGCAGCGAAGGCAATCAAAGCAGAGCCAGAGGGCGGCAGGGGAGCGAAGTAATCTGGAGCAGCCTGGAGCGGAGAGCGGAGGTTGCGAGGAGAGGTAGCGGGGGCACTCACGAACGTCGGTGGCCGCAGCGATATTGCAGAGGAGCACTCCGGGGTAGCTGCCCCCCCCTTTCCTCCCCCCGTGTCCTCGTTGGATAAGAAGGCTCGGAAGGACTCACGGTGCCGCAGGACGAGGTTGGGAGGTCCATAAACAGGCTGCAAGAGGCAGGTGGGTCAGACCTTTTTTTTTTTTTTAAAGTTAAGGCGCTAGTAGCTCATTGAAGGACTGAAGAGGTCTCCCCTCTCCTCTGCCTACTGCCTAGGACCCATTATACCCAGTAAACTTAAGGTGGGAAGGACTGTACATAAGAGGTGCAAATATAAAAAAAAGAAGATATATATATATATATATATTTTTTTTTTTTTACCTGCCCATCCTCTGCACTACGCTGCACCCTGCTGCTCCTCATGATATCTCACCATAGAGCTCATGATACATATGGACAGACTTTAATTCATTGATTTACCAGAGAACCAAGAAGGTCAAGATAAAAGGTACCTAAAGACAAGAGGAATCCTGTGGCCTAACAATTAATTAAGGACCTGAGCTAACCTGATTTACTAGTGATGTTCAGGTCCAACCGCTAGCTACCAATAGAACTAGGGAAACATAATTTGAAAGCACCGGTAGGCATAAAGCCTGCTGGAAAGACAGTGTTTTCCACTTTCCTTAAGCGTGAAACAAAGGTCAAACTGGTCCAGTTTTTTTTTTCTCTTTTCCTGAGTTTTGTATTATTTTTTTTTAATGTTCTGGAGACACGTCAGAAGAGAGGGACTATAGAAATTGCTAAGCGTACTCCCACGCTCCCACACCCCCCCCCCCAGCCCTTGACTGTCCTAGGTAACTAGGGGAAAATGGTAAAAAAAAGCTCCAAAAGCAAATCGGGGGGAGGCATCAAGTAAAAAAAAACAATTAAAGCCTATTTGATCACAGAAGGGGAGGGCCAATCGGGTGGAAGTTTCAGTAAGATAGGTTTGGATTCAGCTCCATCCACACCGATGAAGGAGAAATCTTCTTTGGATATCCCCAAGGATACGGGCGAGAAGGATGGTAGAAATACAGCAGGAGCTACCCCAGGGAAGGACAAAGGTAAGGCCACTAAAGGTCAAACACCAGAAGCAAAAAGTAAAGAAAAAGTCCTAGAAACCCCTGAGAGACAGCAACAGAGGGCAATACCCCTGGATGACCTACAACTACCCCCTACAAAACAAGATATGATTGATATGATATGTCGCCTGGAGTGAACCATTAAAGGGGAGATGGGAGCTACTAGAAAAGATATACAGAGTGTTCTACAAATAGTTGAAGGGATAGAAGAACAATTAGAAGAACACAGAAGCGCAATTTCAGAACTAAGAGAAAGAGCAGATATGGACTGGATCGAAATAAGAAACGCCCGCTATAAATTAGAGGACCATGAAAACCATAGCAGAAGGAAGAACCTCCGGATAAAAGGTCTCCCCGAAGAGGTTAAAGATACAGATCTTGGAGATGTGCTGCGAGAGCTATTCAATCTTGCTTTAAAACGGGACCTAACCTCGCCAAAGAGTCCACAGAATCCAGAGGTTCTATAGTGCTCAGAGGGATGTACTACGGGATACAATAGTAAGATTTCAGGACTATAGTCAAAAGGAGCTAGTTTCCCAAAGTACAAGAAATTCCACTCCTATGGAATACAAGGGCAGTAAAATCATGATCTTTTCTGATTTGTCCCCTGAGACACTGGCTCGTAAAAGGACCTTGAAACCTCTGATAAGTGTTCTACAAGCAAAATAAATCCCCTATAGGTGGGGATTTCCAGCGTGCCTGTCAGTGAAGTATCAAGGAATATCTTCTTATGTTCGATTCCCAGAAGATATAAGGGAGTTCTGTAAACTAAATTTGCAGATGGTTCTAGTAGACAACTGGGAAAAAAGACCTCCAGTATGGAAAAGATGGAAGGACCAGGACTGGAACAGAGCGTAGCATAGCCGATACGCCCTAAACTGAGTGTCCGCCTTTTGTTTTGTTTTTTTGGGGGGTTAATTTTTTTTTTTTTCCCAGGACGACTTCTAAGGAGAGACTTTCAAAGGAAACATATTTTTCTGTGGCCCCCCTTTTTTTTTTTACCACTTAACGACCGCCGCATGTAAATATATGTCCACAGAATGGTACGTACAGGCAGATGGGCGTACATGTACGTCCCTGCCTTTCCGCGGGTTGGGGGTCCGATCGGGACCCCCCCGGTACATGCGGCGGTCGGTTCTTCCGTGGTAGCGATACGGGATGAGGGTCCGATCGCTCCCCGGAGCTGAAGAACGGGGAGAGCCGTATGTAAACACGGCTTCCCCGTGCTTCACTGTGGCTGCTGCATCGATCGTGTCATGCCTTTTATAGGGAGACACAATCGATGACGTCAGACCTACAGCCACACCCCCCTACAGTTGTAAACACACACTAGGTGAAACATAACTCCTTCAGCGCCCCCTGTGGTTAACTCCCAAACTGCAACTGTCATAAACAATGCAATTTAAATGCATTTTTTGCTGTGAAAATGACAATGGTCCCAAAAATGTGTCAAAATTGTGTGCGGTCTCAAACTTGTTCTGATCAGATGATTACAATAATAGGTTTGGAGGTTCTCTGCCTGTGGGTAAACCTTGAACTTTTTTTTATTTTCTCTCCCAAATATGGATACAGTATGCGATGGAGGGAGACCTGGGGTCAGTGGAAGGGGGCTGCCCTCGGCGAAAGGACTCCGCTTGGGACCGCCCCCTCCCAGTTGTCCCCTGGGAACAACAGGTTGTATAGGCCAGAAAATGGAGAAACTAAAAGAATATGTCTAACTTAAAAATAATCACGTATAATGTCCGAGGACTAAACAGCCCCAATAAGCGTTACCAGATTTTGCAGGAGATGAGGGGTATGTCGGCCAACATAGTGTTTCCCCAGGAAACTCACCTAAAAGAGTCACCTAAATCGAGACTGTACTCAAGGGATTTCCCAATATGGTTCCACAGTTACTCTCCAAATAAAAGATCAAAGGGTACTGCGATAGGTTTTGACAAGAACACACAATTTATGTTGGATGCAGTGGAGTCTGACCCCGATGGGAGGTACATTTTTATTAAAGGGTCCTTACTGAATATGAAATATACCCTGGTGAACGTATACTACCCGAACACCCGCCCTGTCAGGTATATGAGGAAAATTCTAAACAGACTAGAGGGCTTCAGAGAGGGCAGGGTGGTATTGGCTGGAGACCTTAACTTTGTTTTTGACCCAGTATTGGATACTCAACCGGTATCGCTAAGGTCAGAGGGCAAATATTTACATGCAATTAAACATACGTTACATCAAATGCAACTGGTAGAGACTTATTACACCCAAAAGGAGAATATTACACCCAAAAGGGAAGGACTTCTCATATTATTCAACAGTCCATAGATCCTATTCTAGAATTGACCATATCCTCCTGGATCACCGGCTGCTTGAGGGTTTGAGAAGGATAGAAATAAAGTCAATAACACTCTCTGACCATGCTCCGGTTGAGATGATACTGGACGTAGGGGAGATTCATCTTGGCCAGAGAGTTTGGAGAATGGATGAATCCCTCTTAAGGGATAACAAGACAGCTGATGAAATGGAGAAGGATATGTGTCTCTTTTTTAAAGAAAATAATAAGGAAAACGTGGCTCCATCGGTTTTATGGGAAACTCACAAAGCATATATGAGAGGGAGAATGATAGCAGAAAAGGCTAAGAGGAATAAAATCAGGCAGGCCAAGAAACGTACTTTGTTAGAAGAAATACAGGCCCTTGAACAGAAGCATAAGGATAGTCAGGAAGAACAGACTCTGACCCTGTTAATCAATAGGAGGGAAATGTTAAGGGAATTACTTGAACAGGAAACTAAGTGGATATTTGATAATGCGAGTAAAAGGTTTTACGCCATGGGGAATAAACCGGGAAGACTCTTAGAAAGGACAATTAAACCTAAAAATACGAATAATTATATCCTAATAATCAAAGATAAAAATGGAGAAATGAGGCACTCCACAAAGGATATAATAGGAGTCCTTCAAGATTACTATCAAAACTTATACAGAGTAAATAAAGACCAAGATGCAATAGAAACTCAGAGGAGGGGGATTGAAAATAGAACAATACCTAGAGGGGTCTAAGACTCAGCGAATGCTAGTGGAAGATATCATTAACTTGGAAAGAGAAATATCAAGAGAAGAAATTAGTCAAACAATAAAAAATATTAAAATGGGAAAGAGTCCAGGCCCTGATGGGTACACCTCTCTTTATTATAAAAGATTTGGAGAAATCCTTATACCTTACTTCCAGGAGTATATGAACTCCATTGGGAGAGGCCTGGCAACGCGGGAGGAAGCCTTGGGCACCCACATAACTCTTATAGGCAAGGAGGAGAAGGATCCCACACTTTGTACCAGTTATAGGCCGATCTCCCTGATTAACGTGGACATAAAGATTTACAATATGATTGATAATGATCAGGCGGGGTTTATACCGGGGAGGGAGACAATGTGCTAAGAGGACTCTTTTTAATACAAAAAGCTAGGAAAAATAAAGTACCGGTAATGTTTATGTCTCTCGACGCTGACAAAGCGTTCGATAGACTAGACTGGAAGTTCATGATAGCAACAATAAGATATATAGGCCTAGGTCATAAAATGCTTAGATGGATAGAATCATTGTACTCAAAACCCTCGGCGCAGCTCCGGGTGAATGGCACCCTGTCGGAGAGGTTCCCACCTTTTAATGGGACCCGCCAGGGCTGCCCGCTCTCTCCCCTCCTGTTTGTTCTCTCAGTAGAACCTGTATTAGCTACTATCCGATCCAATCAGGAGATAAAAGGGATGATGGTGAAGGGGAGGGAGCACAAGATCTCTGCGTTCGCTGACGACATGATGCCTTATGTATCTAACCCAAGACAGACATTACCAAAAATTATGGAGGAATACGGAAAATATAGTGAGATCTCAAATTTAAAAATTAACAATGAGAAAACAGAGACTCTGATTATATCGATGGGACAGGAAGAACGCAGGGACCTTGGTGTCCTCTACTCATTCACGCTAAAAAAGAAGGCCATGAAGTACTTAGGGATATTCCTGTCAAAATCAGAGAGGGCACTATATGTAGATAATTTTATTTCTTTACTAAATAAAATTAAATTAGAACTTAAAGGGTAAAGGACAGACAAATTATCCTGGTTTGGGAGAATAAATACTATTAAAATGATGACATTGCCTAAAGTCCTGTATATATTTCAAGTACTCCCAATCAAAATCCCAGATGTTTTTTTTAAAGTGCTGGGGAAAATGATAAGGAGATTTATATGGAAAGACAAAAAATCTCGCATCTCAGCAGAGATCTTGTCTAGACCTAAAAGTGAAGGAGGAATAGATTTACCGGACTTTAAAAGATACTATGAGGCGGCGGTCCTAAAGAGGATAACTGATTGGCTTCAGGAAAAAGGACTAAGGAAAAAGTGGGTAGGGATAGAGGAGAATCTAAGTGGAAATGCCCTGGGGAAAAGAATATGGATCCCAAAACAAGATAGGGGTCTCTCGGCAGACACACCAGTAATATCTAAAGAATCCTTCAGAATATGGGACAGAGTTTGAAAAGCTAAAGGGTGGCCCTATAACAGTCCTTGGTTGCCCCTCACAGGCACCTACTACTTCCCGCCAGGGAAGGGGGGTGGCCGGTTCCTGAGATGGGCAACTACGGATACATTAAAGTTGGGGGACATTCCCCCTTCTGTCAGATTCTGGAAAAGCCTAGTAAATGCTAGTTTGCCCTTGTATAGGGCCACCTACTCGGGCAGGGGATGCCCACAGAAATTTGAGAAGGTATGGAACTGTTGGCTAGATGACAACGCCACGGTAAATGATCCAGTAGCAAATGCCTAGATAGATAATGTGCCTGCAGTTTGTTAGCTCTTGACCCAACTATTTTAATGCTGCACTCTTCTGTCAATACCGATTTGAGCACAAATTATCCTGAAGTTACCCTCTCCCCACATTGGGGATATAGTATAAGTTACGTTAGGATGTTTAAGATGTGTGTTGTGCCCTGTTGCGGCATGTTGTCGCGACCGGGGTACTGCCCCTGCGTGGGCAACTGTTCGGCCCCTGCGTGGGCTAATTTTGTATGTCAATATAAATCTCAATAAAAAAGATTTTGCAAAAAAAAAAAAAAGTTGGGGGACATAATGAAATGCGACACTTTGTGTCCTCTGACAGAATTGCAAGGAAAGTTCGGAGCAGCGGTGGGCGACGACTGGAGGTACAGACAGATCCAGCATTTTGTAGACTCTCTACCAAAACCCCTGAGGGACCCAACTGAGCTGAACCCATGGGAGAAGCTCATAGATCGGAGAGGTTCGGGGGGACAAGGGATATCGGACATATATGGCATATTGGCCCCGTTGAGGGAAATAGAGATGATGAAACTGTTGGGGGACTGGGAGTTGGAATTAAAACAAAAACAACCAGAGGGCAAGAGGAAGCAAGTACTGGACTACGTTCACTCCTCCTCAATAGAAACTCGAGTAAAAGAGATGAACTACAAACTCCTGACCAGATGGTATTTTGTTCCATGTAGACTCCACAGAATAGACAGCGGGTCATCTCCTCTGTGTTGGCGTGGGTGCGGGATGGAGGGCACCCACGCCCACATTTGGTGGCAGTGCCCGCTGATACAGATATTCTGGAAAGAGGTCCTGTATGTTATAAAAAAGATAAGTGGAATAGAGGTAAAGTGGGACCCTTGGGTCTGCCTGTTCCATAACACGAGGACCTCAAGGAAAAAATACAGAATGTCCCTGATCCCTTACCTATTGAATGGAGCGAAGGCAGTGATACCAAAGAATTGGAAAACAGAAAATGCTCCATCAACGGGCGAATGGATCAGGGAGGTCGACAGAATAGCAGTTATGGAGGAACTACTGTCAATTCAGAATGAATGTAGGCCAGGCTTGTATTAGTATCAGGAATCTTTAGGAGGGTCCCCCCCTCTTTTTTTTTTTTTCTTTCTTCCGTCCTACTCCAATCCAAAACAGACCCAAAAGGGGGATGGGTTAACAATGAGATAAATCACTTCACTTCACTTTAACCACTTCCCGACCGCCGCATGTATATGTACGTCCACAGAATGGCACGTACAGGCAAATGGGCGTACAGGTACGTCCTTGCCTTTCCGCGGGTCGGGGGTCCGATCGGGACCCCCTCCGCTACATGCGGCAGTCGGATTCCCGCGGGGAGCGATCCGGGACTACGGCGCGGCTATTCGTTTATAGCCGCTCCGTCGCGATCGCTCCCCGGAGCTGAAGAACGGGGAGAGCTGTATGTAAACACGGCTTCCCCGTGCTTCACTGTGGCGGCTGCATCGATCGAGTCATCCCTTTTATAGGGAGACTCGATCGATGACGTCAGTCCTACAGCCACACCCCCCTACAGTTGTAAACCCACACTAGGTGAACCCTAACTCCTACAGCGCCCCCTGTGGTTAACTCCCAAACTGCAACTGTCATTTTCACAATAAACAATGCAATTTAAATGCATTTTTTGCTGTGAAAATGACAATGGTCCCAAAAATGTGTCAAAATTGTCTAAAGTGTCCGCCATAATGTCGCAGTCACGAAAAAAATCGCTGATCGCCGCCAATAGTAGTAAAAAAAATAATAATAATAAAAATGCAATAAAACTATCCCCTATTTTGAAAAACGCTATAAATTTTGCGCAAACCAACCGATAAACGCTTATTGCAATTTTTTTTACCAAAAATAGGTAGAAGAATACGTATCGGCCTAAACTGAGGAAATTTTTTTTTTTTATATATGTTTTTGGGGGATATTTATTACAGCAAAAAGTTAAAAATATTGAATTTTTTTCAAAATTGTCGCTCTATTTTTGTTTATAGCGCAAAAAATAAAAACCGCAGAGGTGATCAAATACCACCAAAAGAAAGCTCTATTTGTGGGGAAAAAAGGACGCCAATTTTGTTTGGGAGCCACGCCGCACGAGCGCGCAATTGTCGGTTAAAGCGACGCAGTGCCGAATTGTAAAAACGCCTTTGGGCATTTAGCAGCATAAACATTAAGCATTGGCTTAAGTGGTTAATACATAATATTAACACTCAGGCCTCGTACACACAACCGAGTTTCTCGGCAAAAAACAGAAAGAAAATTGCTGGGTTTTTTTTTTGCCCGAGGAAACCGGTCGTGTGTACACTTTTCGACGAGGAAACTGTCGAGGATCTCGTCGAGCCAAAAAGAGAGCATGTCTTCTTTTTCCTCGACGGCAATGGAGAAATTTGGCTCGCCGAGATCCTCGACAGCCTAACAAGGAACTCGACGAGCAAAACGATGTGTTTCGCCCGTCGAGTTTCTTGGTCGTGTGTAAGGCCTAAGTAAGTATGGGGAACACAGGAATTATCAACCAGACTTTACACATATAACTGGTCTTAGACCCCAACATTTTATATAGTCTTTATTATATATATAATATATATATATATATATATATATATTATCAAATTTCCTACCAGTATATGAATATAGGATCACGTGAACACATGGGGGATTGTGTATTAAACACAATTTTCTTATTTATTTTTTTTCCTCTCTGTAGTCGTCGCTAGGTTCAAGACCGATCCTCACGCACGAATGTGAACACCTAAAACCCCCTTCCCCCCTTTTTTTTTCTTTCACTATTATATGCGTATGTGCACTCAAGGTTGATTGTGCATGTGTACACACTAATTATTATTATTTTTATTTTTTTTCCTTTTTGGTGGTCGCCCTTAACCTTAAGACTCACCCTTACTCACCCATAAGAACACTTAATTAGCATTTTAGATCTGGTCACTTATATAACTTAAAACCACCCCCTTCTATGCCCCTTTTTTTTTTTTCTCTCTCCCCCTCTTCTTCCTCTTTCCATCCCTTTTTTCCCCCTGCTCCTTATATTGAATTCCAACTCCAGGACCCCTGACCTCTTAGAGGAAAAGTAGAAAATGGGTAGGGCCAAGTGTTGGATAGGAGGACAACGAGAGGTTTTGGACTTTGGGGTGAATGAGGGGGCCGAGACCTTCTTACTGCTTCCTACTGTTTTATAATAAGTTGTTAGATTGGGAGAATGTATTGAGACTGTACGGGGTACGGGTTTGGGTAATGTATGTAAAAATGTATTGTAAGGATGAAATATATTTGTACTGTATTAGCAATGAAAATCAATAAATACATTTTGGGAAAAAAAAATGTATTGCCACATGTATGCCGAAAATAAAAACAATTGCTCTGGAACCGAACTGGTTAAAGGGATTCTCTCTTTTTCTGAACACCATAGACAATGGATTTTCCCACCTGAGTGACTGCGTGCAGGGAACACAAGGCAATGTTTACTTGTATTGCATGGTAGTAACTATGTCACTTTGCTGGTATGTAAGAGTTGTGCTGAACAGGATGTTGACATTGTCTGTGCTTCGGGAAAGCTGCTTCTAATTTAAAAGCAGAGGTGGTGTGAGGGGTGGTGGTGTGTTACAATCACTTCCCATCATTGGCTGGGCAGGTGGGGTGTAGGGTGACCACGTGTCCCGGATTGCCCGGGACAGTCCTGCATTTTTCAGGTCTGTCCCGGGCACATTCATTCCAGGACAATACAGTGTCCCGGAATTAAACTGACACAGCCACCCCCCTGGCCAATCTGATGCCCCCAAAAAAGGCCGCCACTCACTGACAGTACTTGTCCTGGCTCTAAATGCCTGGAGGAGCACAATCCCCGCCCCCTGCTTGTGATTGGAGAAATCATAAATCCCACCTCTTGTGTCCAATCACTGTGCTGTGATTCGTTACAGCACAAGCTGATTTTTGGGAAGGGAGGGTGTCCCTGAATGGTAGTTTGGAAATGTGGTCACCCTAGCTGAGAACTCCCACTGACGTCAGGAGAGACGAGACCAGAGACGTGAGAGAGGCGGGCCAGACCATGCAGTCGCATGAGCGGGATATACAGTTCTATACACAGGCTAAATGCAGGGCCGGCGCTAGCGTAAGGCAACATGGTCACTTGCCTTATGGCGCCAGCGCCGCCAGGGGAACAGGGTGGAAAACTGAGCGGGTCACAGTATTACATGTAACGCCCTGCTCCTGTTGGGTAGGAGCTATTTGTAAATTTAAGTTATCTGAGATGTAGTTTAGCTCCGAATGATTATGTCAAATTATTGGTTTCTGTTCAAGTTCAGCTGCGTTGCACATTTTCCTCTTGACTGTAGGTGTCGCTGTCACCACCGGTCAAGGTTGGGAATGCAGCGGGCTGGGTGTATTGAGTATTCTTTTCCCAGAAGCAGTCCAGTTCTAGGAGAGGGTACTTAAGGGACAGACACTGTTTTGGCGGGATCTTCCGATCCTGACCTGATCCTACTGGCCTCAGGGATGTGCTAGCATTTTTTCCGGCCTTGGGGCCAGCTGGGCCGAGGCTCGGCTACTGAGAGTAGGCCCAGAAGTTTCTGGGGCCTACTGGTCCAGGGGTGGTCCTGTGCTGTCTTGCCTGCGGGAAGAAGTCGAACAATTGGGGATTCAATTGGAGGATGTATCGATTTTGCCCTGCGCCCCCGCAAATATTTTGCGCTGCCCTCGATTCACGGAGCAGTAGCTCCGTGAATTGCGAGGGCGCACCGGCAAATTTGCCCGGCGTAAGCGCGCGCAAGTTAAATGATCCCGCCGGGGGCGGGAATCATTTAAATTAGGAGCGCTCCCGCGCCGAGCGTACAGCGCATGCTCTGTCGGGAAACTTTCCCGACGTGCATTGCGGCAAATGACGTCGCAAGGACGTCATTTGCTTCAAAGTGAACGTGAATGGCGTCCAGCGCCATTCACGAAGCACTTACGCAAACGACGTGAAATTCAAATTTCACGTCGCGGGAGCGGCGGCTATACTTTAGCATTGGCTGCCCCTACTATTAGAAGGGGCAGCCTTGCGCTAAAGTTGCCGTACGGAAACTCCGTACCTGGCTTGCGCGGGGCCCGCGCAAGTTTGTGAATCAGTTGGTAGTATGCAATTTGCATACTACACGCTGATCACAATGGGAGCGCCCCCCTAGCGGCAAGCACAAGAATGCAGCCTAAAATCTGCGAGGCATAAGTGCCTTATGCCGCGCAGATTTTAGGCTGCAGTCGGTGTAACGAGGTTCCTGAATCAGGAGCACTCGTTACACCGGAGCAAGTAAGCAATTGCGCCGTGTAACTTATGGTTACACGGGCGCAATTGCTTCTTGAATCTGGGCCATTGTCTGTGCTTTGGGGAAAGCCGTTTCTAACTTAAAAGCAGAGGTGGTGTGAGGGGTGAGGGGTGGTGGTGTGAGGTGTGAGGGGTGGTGGTGTGATACAATCACTTCCCATCATTGGCTGGGCAGGTGGGGTGACTATTACATACTTATGTGGTTTATTGTTTTGGCAGAGGAATCTCTGCCATGCTTATGTAATCAGTACACAGAGAGTAACCGCAGCTCAAGAAGGAAGTTTTGTCATCTCCAAGTCTAAAAGCACATCCTGAACGGAAAAATGTTTACATGATTATTTTTTGTGTATATATACCGTATTTATCGCGGTATAACGCGCTCCCGCGTATACCGCGCACCCCTAAAGTGGCCCCCAATCCTGTGGAAAAAAAGTTTTTTTGTACTTACAGTTTTGGTGTCTTGCGCGGCGTCCATCGGCGGCCTCGTCGGGTCCGGCGTCCTTCTGCGGCTTCGGGTGTCCTCTTCGTCGGGTCCGGGGTCCGTCTGCGGGCTTCGGGTGTCCTCTTCGTCACGTCCGGCGTCCTCCCCGCTCGTTTCCCGCGCCGAGTTTGAATACTGCGCCGACATATACAGAGCGCAGTACACTCGTGTATTGTCGGGCAGGCTCGGCAACACTCGTGCTCACGTCCTGTACGCCCAGGACGTGAGCGCGGAAGGTGCCGAGACTGGCCGACTATACCCGAGTGTACTGCGCTCGGTATATGTCGGCGCAGTATTCAAAACTCGGCGCGGGAAAGCGGGTATCGGCGTATACCGCGCACCCACGATTTTGCCCTGATTTTCAGGGCAAAAAAGTGTGCGGTATACGCCGATAAATACGGTATATATATATATATATATATATATATATATATATATATATATATATATATACTGTATGTATATATATATATATATATATATATATATATATATATATATATATATACTGTATGTGTGTATATATATATATATATATATATATATATATAGTTTTATGTGTTTATTCAATTTATATACAGTGCCTTAAAAAAAGTATTCATTCACATTTTGTCATGTTAAACCAAAAACATAAATGTATTTTACTGGGATTTTATGTGATAGACCAGGAATCGGGAACCTATGGCTCGCGAGCCAGATGTGGCTCTTTTGATGGCTGCATCGGTACTTGCCTCTCAATCCGCAGATCGCGTGGTGTGCCAATCCGCAGATTGAGCCCATAGGAAAGGCCGCGGCTTCGGCCTAGCTCCGGAGCGGCAGCCATCTTGGTACACCCGGCAGGGGCCTAGGTGAGCGGCGCTCTGACATCATCATCACCCGCCTCAACTGCTCGTGGATCTGCCTGCTTGCGTAGTGGTAAAAGAATGAAAAAGCCCTAATGCCGCGAACACACGGTCGTTTTTTTGTGATGAAAAAAAAACGTCATTTTTTTGCATGGAAAAAAAACGACGTTTTTCAAACTTCATTTTAAAAATAGACGTTGCCTACACACCATCGTTTTTTCAAAATGCTCTAGCAAAGCGCGGTTACGTTCAGCACGTACGGCGGCACTCTGTTCCATTCAAGCTCACGTCATAACTTGCTTCTGAGCATGCGCGGCTTTAAAAACGTTGTTTTAAACGTTGTTTTAGCCTACACACGGTCATTTCTTATGACACAAAAAACTAAGTTTTGAAAAACGACATAAAAAATTTAAGCTTGCTCAATTTTTCGCCTCAAGACTTATACACCTTTTGGCTTGAATATAGAAACAGATGTTAACGCCTTTATTAACAATGCCTAATGTGAGTCTAATGTGATCGGCTGTTATGAGGGTAGGATTAACAATTTTTTTTCCCCATGAAAAGTGCTTCTGTGAAGCAATACCATCATCTCTGGAATTTATTCATTTTTGCTTTTTCATTTTTTTTTTTATCTGTATGTAAAAAAAAATTTGTAGGTATTTAAAAATTTAAAATCTAAGATTTACACACGTATATACTTTACTTAGATAATAAGTATTAATTTTGGTGACTAATTAGTAATAGATAGATCACATGCTCACGGTCGCATTGATCTATGCACAAACAGGGACACTAGTCCCCGTAGACACAAAGCTATTCATGTAGTTTTATTTTATTTTTATTTCACATTTAAGTACACACCTATATTTACACTGTGGTCGGTGACTGTAGAAACGTGGCGAATAGCCATTATGCCACGGACGCTTTGTATAATTTTATTGAATCACACTAAGGGGTTTGATTCCCCGTATATGCTACTGGAGGGTCAGGCCGTAGTTGCCTGCTCTCTCTGTGTTAATTTAGCACGTGACTGAATGAATAGGCAGCCAACTGACAAAATTAGTGTCTGGTGGCATTACATTTGATATATATTTTTCACTATTTATTTTAGTATTAAATTATATATTTATTTGCTAAGTTAGGTCTTTATAGTATTAAATTACACATACACTAGATAAGTTTAACTTTCCTTCTTATGGATACATTTTCCAGAAGAACCTAGATTTAATATAGTACATGATTCCTCCGATCCTGAATGGGGCTTTAAGTAGCCGTTGTTGGATTGTGTCGGGAGCGAGTACTTTTCCATTTTCTATGTTTCTCGTTGGGGGAAGTAAATTCCTCTGTATACGCTAGATGGCGGTGGTGAGTCCTTGAGGGGATGAAATGGGAGGAATGTCCGGTGCCAGGCATTCAGCTTCCCCTCTTCCGGTTCCTCGAGGTCCCTCCGCCTTCAGTGTTTTTAACTGTGTCCTCGCCCGTTACGGGCAGCCCCGCTATGGAGGCGGCTAATTTTTATGTCTAAATTTTGTTTATTAGTTTTTTTCTTTTATTATGGACGCGCGATGTGCGGTCCAAGTATGGGCAAGGTTTACCATATTAAAGATGGCGCACCTGGACTCATAGACAGCCGTTCACAATAGGCGGTGGGTCTATTTATAGATGGTGAATTACTGCTTGGCCCTACCCCCATTGACAACGTCCAATAGCGACGAAACGCGTCTGGGAGGATCACGCAGTGACGTCACCACGACAAGGAGTAGGGCTCCTGTATGCCGGCCGGCAAATTTACTGTTATGCAGATTTTAAACGCTCGTTTGTGAGTATATTTTACCCTTTTTTTAAATAAAAGTGTATGTCACAGAGTCACGCTATGTGCGCCTCTTTTCTTATCTATATTTAAACGGTGGAGCTGAGATACATCACGCTCAGGGGACGGAGGGCTTCCTGGTGGAAACATCTGAGGACCAAAGGCCTAGGCTGGGTTATAGCCATCTGCCCTAACCGCTTGCCTTCTGGTAAGCGGCTTTCCTTTTCCGGTGGAGGGTCACTTTATGTATATGTGTCACTGGGTGGTGTGGAACGTAGGAGTTGCCATTTCAAGGATTGCATCCGAATAAACCTGTGACCGTACAAGGGCCATCTAATCAACCACGGATCAAACTACTCTTCAGAGAAGCCTATCCTACCCACACCTAACAACTGTATTTGTATTTGAGTCCATCTGATCATCCCCCACAGCTACTACCCATTGTTCGACTTGACCCTCCCTTCTAGATTGTAAGCTCTAACGGGCAGGGCCCTCTGATCCCTCCTGTATTGAATTGTATTGTGACTGTACTGTCTTCCCTGATGTAAAGCGCTGCGCAAACTGTTGGCGCTATATACATCCTGTATAATAATAATAACTACACCTTTATTGATTGTGACTCAAATAGACTGTTTGTGGCGCGGCTTTCTTTTGTTTATTTTGTCTTGTGTTTTCGCACGCCAGCTGCTGCCTGGGGTCGGAGGGTGGGGGGGATACTAGCGCGTTTTTTTGTTGTTTTTTTTATATATATATATATACTGTCACATGACATTAAAAAAAAGAATCGGTACTTGTACTCGGTCTCAAAAAAGTGGTATCGGGACAACCCTATATACAATGATACAATTTGTACAATGAGCCCTTATGCATCAATGTGTTTCACTGTTAGGCTTCTTCAGGATATGATCAAGGTTCAAAGAAGTAACAAGAAGAGAGAATGAGTCTCACTGTCTTAGGCTCCATGCACACTGGAAGCTAAACCACCATGACGTTTTTGAGCTGTAGATGGCTGAGCCGTTTTTAAGCTGCAAAAAAAAAAAAAAAAAACAGGACCAGTGCGTTCTGAAGCTCCAGCGTTAGAGCTGTAAGCCTCGTCCTGCGTTTCTTTCTCTATTCAAATTCAATGGTTCCCATGGGAGCCCATTGATTTGAATAGAGGTCGCACCAGAAGTCGGATCAAGATGATCAGACTTGCGGGGTGACTGGTGTGCAGAGAATCTTGAAGGGGAACCCCAGCGCAAATTGAAAAAAATGTTTGCGTGAGGTTCCCCCCCAGGATGATACCAGACCCTTTGGTCTGGTATGGATTTTAAGGGGAACACCTACGCCGAAAAAACGGCGTGGGGGTTCCCCCAAAATCCATACCAGACCCTTATCCGAGCATGTCGCCCGGCCGGTCAGGAATGGGGGTGGGGACGAGCGCCCCCCCCTCCTGAGCCGTATCAGGCCGCAGGCTCTCAACATGGGGGGGGGGGGTGGGTGCTTTGGGGCAGGGGGGGGACTGCGCCCCCCACCCCAAAGAACCATGTCCCCATGTTGATAGGGACAAGGGTCTCTTCCCGACAACCCTGGCCGTTGGTCGTCGGTGTCTGCGGGCGGGGGCTTATCGGAATCTGGGAGCCCCCTTTAATAAGGAGGCCCCCAGATCCGGGCCCCCCACCCTACGTGAATGAGTATGGGGTACATCGTACCCCAACCCATTCACCGGGAGGAATAGTGTCAATAAAATAAAAACACAACACAGGTTTTAAAAATAATTTATTAGCCAGCTTCGGTGGTCTTCTTCTGACTTCGGGGGTCTTCTCCGCTCTCCCCGGTTCTTCTCCAGCTCTCCAGTGCTTTCTTCGGGGATGGCCGCTGCTATCTTCTTGCAGCTCTTTCACTAGCAGCTGCCAGCCGCTCCGGTCTGCCTCGTCGCCTTCTTCCGATGTTGCCACATCACTCCCTCCCGCTGTAATGCCAGGTGTGCGGTGCGCGATGATTTAAATGGGCCTCTTATGACGTCACAGTCCCTGGCCTCGTTTGCAAATGTTCAATGGCCAGAGCGTTTCACGCCAGCAATATCCAATACAGTGGGGATCGAAAGTTTGGGCACCCCAGGTAAAAATGTGTATTAATGTGCATAACGAAGCCAAGGAAAGATGGAAAAATCTCCAAAAGGCATCAAATTAAAGATTAGACATTCTTATAATATGTCAAAAAAAGTTAGATTTTATTTCCATCATTTACACATTCAAAATTACAGAAAACAAAAAAATGGCGTCTGCAAAAGTTTGGGCACCCTGCAGAGTTAATATCTTGTACTGCCCCCTTTGGCAAGTATCACAGCTTGTAAACGCTTTTTGTAGCCAGCCAAGAGTCTTTCAATTCTTGTTTGAGGTATCTTTGCCCATTCTTCCTTACAAAAGTCTTCCAGTTCTTTGAGATTTCTGGTCTGTCTGTCACGCACTGCTCTTTTAAAGGGGTTGTAAAGGAAAAACATTTTTTTCATAATAAGCATCCTTTACCTGCAGACATTCCTCTTTTCACTTCCTCATTGTTCGTTTTTGCTCAGAAGTTGCTCTATTTCTTCTCTGTTCTGTTCACTTCCTGCTTGTCTGATTGTTACTGACCACCGTGACGGGAGGCTTTACTGCGGTGGTCAGTGAGGTGCTCGCCCCCTCCTGGGAACTACATCTGTGTGGCAGGACTCTCTGTACATGTTAGAGACTTCAAGGAGGTGTGAATTACTGGGCGTGCCGCAATTCATACTGGGAAATGTAGTTCTTACATGACCGAGCACCGCAAACCAGGAAGTGAATGAGAGAACAGAAACTAGAATGCTGGAGGTGATATAGATGAAGGAATTTATTTACTCGTTTTTTAACAGAATCATTACACTATTCTGTCTGTCTACCTTGCAGACATAATTTTTTTTTTCCTTTAGTGACCCTTTAAGGTCTATCCATAGATTTTCAATTATGTTGAGGTCAGGAGATTGTTAAGGCCATGGCAAAACCTTCAGATGTAATCCCCCGTGGATTTTGAGGTGTGTTTAGGATCATTATCCATTTGTAGAAGCCATCCTCTCTTTAACTTCAGCTTTTTCACAGATGGTATCAAGTTACCATCCAAAATTTGCTGAAATTTTATTGAATCCATTTTTCCTTCTACTCATGAAATGTTCCCTGTGCCACTGGCTGCAATACAACCCCAAAGCATGATTGATCCACCCCCATGCTTCACAGTTGGACAGAGGTTCTTTTCATTAGATTCTGTGCCCTTTCTTCTCCAAACGTACCTTTGCTCATTCCGGCCAAAAAGTTCTATTTTAACCTCATCGGTCAACAAAACTTGTTTCCAAAATGCATCAGGCTTGTCTATATGTTCATTTGCAAAGTTCAAACGCTGATTTTTGTGGTGAGGACGTAGAAGAGGTTTCCTTCTGATGACTCTTCCATGAAGACCATATTTGTACAAGTATCTCTTTATAGTGGAATAGTGTACCACAACTCCAGTGTCTGCCAGGTCTTTCTGGAGGGATTGTGCAGTCAAACGTGGGTTTTGAATTGCTTTTCTCACAACCCTGCAAGGCTGTTCTGTCTGATATTTTTCTTGGTCTTCCAGATCTTGCTTTAACTTCCACTGTTCCTGATGACTGCCATTTCTTAATTACATTCCGAACAGAGGATATTGACATCTGAAAACGCTTTGCTATCTTCTTATAGCCTTCTCCAGCTTTGTGAGCGTCAACTATTTTCACTTTCAGTTTTCTAGACAACTGCTTAGAAGAACCCATGGTGCTGATTGTTGGGGCAAGGTCAGATGAGTTTGGGCATCTAAAACCTTTGAGATTGACATCACCTGGTCTTCCCAGACGATGATTGAGAACAATCCATGACACTGGCAGGTCTCAGCTTTGCAAAGGGGGCAGTGCATGCTATAAATTCTGCAGGGTGCCCAACCTTTTGCAGACGCCATTTTTTTGTTTTCTGTAATTTTGAAAGTGTAAATGATGGAAATAAAATCTAACTTTTTTGACATATTATAAGAATGTCTAATCTATAATTTGATGCCTTTTGGAGATTTTTCCATCTTTCCTTGGCTTCGTTATGCACATTATTACAAATTTTTACCTGGGGTGCCCAAACTTTCGATCCCCACTGTATATGGGGAATTCCAAAGGACTGCAGAGAAATGATCAGAAAACGGCGAGTTCTACTCACACCGAGATTAGAAGGGTAATGAGCCGGGGCATATGGACGTCTCATATAACATCAAGCGAAGGACCATATCAAAAGGATCCAAGATCAAAAGGAGAAAAGCCAACACTTGGCTCCTAAATGCTGATGCTGAGGTATAGCCCAACTGCATGCTATACCCATAAGGGAGAGATATCAGTGATCAGACGAACGAGTATGCCCCTGGGAGACAGACTGTTGCTGTACAAATTGTATCATTTGATATGATTTTTATAAATTTTGAATACTTTTGACTATACCATGTACTTTTTCCAATAAAATTATTTTTTTCTACTTCTACGGCCTATCGGTGTCTCCCTGAGCACTGTTTTTTCTTGTTTCCTCTCTGAATGTAAACATCCCTTGTAATATAAAAGCATGACAGGGCCTCTTAAATATGAGATCTGGGGGTCAAAAAGACCTCAGATCTCATATTTACACTAAAATGCAATATAAAAAAAATCATAAAAAAAAGAAAAGAAAAAAGTCTCTAAAGCCCTGTACACATGATCGGTTTGTCTGATTAAAACAGAACGATGGACTGTTTTCATTGGAAAAAACGATCGTGTGTGGGCCCCATCGGTTTGTTTTAAATTTTTCCTATGGATACAAAAACGATACAAAAAAAACGATCGTCTGTGTGGAAGTCCATCAGTCAAAAATCCACGCTTGCTCTGAATCAAGTCGAGGCATGCTCGGAAGCATTGAACTTAATTTTTTTCAGCACGTCGTTGTGTTTTACGTCACCGCGTTCTGTCACGGTTGGATTTTTGACCGATGGTGTGTAGGCAAGGCTGATGAAAGTCAGCTTCATCGGATATCCGACGAAAAAATCCGTCGGATTAGATTCCTTCAGATATCCGATCGTGTGTACAGGGCTTAAGAGCGTTGGGCGGAAGTGACGTTTTGACACCGCTTCCACCCTGCAATGGTATGGAAATGGGTGGGGACCATCTTCCCCTCACTCAGCTCCATACCACAGATGGGAGCAGAAGCGATCACCGCTGCCGGTGGCTCCGGTAAGCGGTGGAGGGCACTGGAGTGCGGCAGGGGAGGCCCTCTACCGCCGCCGATAAAAGTGTTTTTTGCAGCGAATCCACCGCAGAGACCACTTTTATCTGCCCAGGGTTATGGTAGCTAGCTGCTGCCATAACAACGATATCCCTCTTCAAACAGATGACGTATAAAGACGGCGGGCGGTCCGGAAGTGGTTTAATATGCCCTGGAATTTAAGTGGATAAAACAAGCTGCTGTATCGTTTTTTCGGACAGTGATCGCTTGTTCAGTAAATGTGATTGAGGGGCTTTTATTTGGTATCTATTAAAGCAATGCAACCCCATGTGTTTTTTTTTTTAAAACCAAATAGTTATAATAATGCGTTTGACATACATAAATAAAAACAAAAAAACACATATAAAGAAATGTACATAAAAAAATGCTAAAATACCACCTAAACCATAATAATTGGATGTAAGCACATACAAATCTACTAGCCGATATTGTGTTTGTGTGTAGTAAAATACATTTTAGTGCATTTTTTTCCTAAAAATATGTTTGATTAACAGCTGCCATTATTTCTTTTTTTTTTTACAGGACCTCTGCTTATAAATATAGAAAAATAACATAAAAAATAATATAAAAAATATAAAAATTAAAAATATAAAATTGTTTGGGGGTTCTAAGTAATTTTTAACCACTTCCAAACCGCTGTACGTCTTTATACGGCCTAACTTTAAAGATGGATATCTCGGTAACGGCAGCAGCTGCTGCCACAACCGAGGTATCCATCTTTAGTGTCAGCGGTTCTGTTAACGATAACGGCGGTCTCCACGGCGGATTCGCCGCGAGATCGCCGTTATCGGCGGCGGGAGAGGCCCCCCCCCTCCCGCCGCTCTCCCGCGCCCTCCGCCGCTTACCGGAGCCGTCGGTAGCGGCGGAGGAGATCGGGTGCGTTCGGCTGCTGACTGGGGACGAGACTGAAGGAAAAATCTCCTTCACCCGTCCCCATAGCTCTGCTGGGCGGAAGTGACGTCAAAACGTCAGTCCCGCCCAGCCTCTTAAAGAAACATTATTTTTTTGTCATTTGAAAAAAGTTTCAATTTTTTTTTTTTTTTTTTGCATTTTAGTCTAAATATAAGATCTGAGGTCTTTTTGACCCCAGATCTCATATTTAAGAGGACCTGTCATGCTTTTTTCTATTACAAGGGATGTTTACATTCCTTGTAATAGGAATAAAAGTGATCATTTTTTTTTTTTCAGTGTAAAAAATAATAAAATAAATAAAAATAAATAAGAAAACAAAAAAAATTTTTTAAAGCGCCCCGTCCCGACGAGCTCGTGCGCAGAAGCGAACGCATACGCGAGTAGCGCCCGCATATGAAAACGGTGTTCAAACGACACAAGTGAGGTATCTTGCCTGGATGCAATGGATGTTTACATATAAAAGTGACCCAATTTTTTATTTGTTTTAAAACAGTGTAAAAAAATTTTTTTAAGGTAAAATAAATAAGAAAAAAAAATGTGTTTAAAGCACCCCGTCCAGACGAGCTAGCGCGCAGAAGCAAACGCATACGTGAGCAGCGCCCGCATATGAAAACTGTGTTCAAACCACACATGCGAGGTATCGCCGCGATCGTTAGAGCGAGAGCAATAATTCTAGCCCTAGACCTTCTCTGTAAATCAAAACATGCAACCTGTAGAATTTTTTAAACGTCGCCTATGGATATTTTTAAAGGGGTTGTAAGGGTTCGTTTTTTTATTTTCTAAATAGGTTCCTTTAAGCTAGTGCATTGTTGGTTCACTTACCTTTTCTTTCGATTTCCCTTCTAAATGTTATTTTTCTTTGTCTGAATTTCTCACTTCCTGTTCCTCCTCGGTAGCTGTTCTGGCTGACTAACCACCAGCCAGAACGGCTCGGATGATGGGGGCATAGGGTGACCACGTGTCCCGTTTTGAAGTGACTTCAAAACGTCAGTCCCGCCCAGCCTCTTAAAGAAACATTTTTTTTTTGTCATTTGAAAAAAGTTTCAATTTTTTTTTTTTTTTTTTTGCATTTTAGTCTTTTTGACCCCAGATCTCATATTTAAGAGGACCTGTCATGCTTTTTTCTATTACAAGGGATGTTTACATTCCTTGTAATAGGAATAAAAGTGATCATTTTTTTTTTTTCAGTGTAAAAAATAATAAAATAAATAAAAATAAATAAGAAAAAAAAAAAAAAATTTTAAAGCGCCCCGTCCCGACGAGCTCGTGCGCAGAAGCGAACGCATACGCGAGTAGCGCCCGCATATGAAAACGGTGTTCAAACGACACAAGTGAGGTATCGCCGCGATCGTTAGAGCGAGAGCAATAATTAAAGCCCTAGACCTACTCTGTTACTCAAAAAATGCAACCTATAGAATTTTTTAAACGTCGCCTATCGAGATTTTTAAGGGTAAAAGTTTGACGCCATGCCACGAGCGGGCGCAATTTGTAAGCGTGACATGTTGGGTATCATTTTACTCGGCGTAACATTATCTTTCACAATATATAAAAAAATTGGGCCAAATTTATTGCTGTCTTATTTTTTAATTCAAAAAAGTGATTTTTTTCCAAAAAAAGTGCGCTTGTAGGACCGGTGCGCAAATATGGTGTGACAAAAAGTATTGCAATGATCGCCATTTTATTCTCTAGGGTATTAGAAAAAAATAAATATATAATGTTTGTGGGTTTTAAGTAATTTTCTAGCAAAAAAAACTGTTTTAGTCTTGTAAACCCCAAATCTGAAAAACACCCAAAGTAGAGAAGTGGTTAAGCAAAAGAAAAAAAAAATCCTGTGAACACGCAGTGTTACATTGTAACCACACAGAAGGTTGATTGACATTTCCTCTCCCAGGCAAAAAAACCGCACAATTACAAATGATCTGCTTAGTAACAGATTTAGTCACGCTCTGTAAATTGGCCAGACATGAATGATGAGACAGCGATATGTTTACACAGTGAAATATAATAGCTTCTTTATCCAGCTCAGAGATCCGGAAATCTCTTAAAGCAACATTTTTTATTTTATTTTTTTTACATAAAAAAATTTTTTTATTGCATTTTAGTGTAAATATGAGATCTGAGGGCCAGATTCACGAATAATTGCGGCGGTGTAACGTAACCCGTTTACGTTACACCGCCGCAAGTTTTCAGTGTAAGTGCCTGATCCTCAAAGCACTTACCTGTAAACTTGCGACGGTGTAACGTAAAGTCGTCCGGCGCAAGCCCGCCCAATTCAAATGGGGCGGGTACCATTTAAATTCTAATTTAAATTCTAAATTCTAATTCTAGCCCTAGACCTCCTCTGTAAATCAAAACATGCAACCTGTAGAATTTTTTAAACGTCGCCTATGGAGATTTTTAAAGGGGTTGTAAGGGTTAGTTTTTTTATTTTCTAAATTGGTTCCTTTAAGCTAGTGCATTGTTGGTTCACTTACCTTTTCTTTCGATTTCCCTTCTAAATGTTATTTTTCTTTGTCTGAATTTCTCACTTCCTGTTCCTCCTCAGTAGCTGTTCTGGCTGACTAACCACCAGCCAGAACGGCTCGGATGATGGGGGCATAGGGTGACCACGTGTCCCGGATTGAAGTGACTTCAAAACGTCAGTCCCGCCCAGCCTCTTAAAGAAACATTTTGCAGGTCTGTCCCGGGCACATTCATTCCAGAACAATACAGTGTCCCGGAATGAAACTGACACAGCCACCCCCCCCGCCAATCTGATGCCCCCAAAAAAGGCCACCACATCACCGCTTTACTCACTGACAGTACTTGTCCTGGCCGGGAATGTCTGGAGGAGCACAGTCCCCGCCCCCTGCTTGTGATTGGAGAAATCATATATCCCACCTCTTGTGTCCAATCACTGTGCTGTGATTCGTTACAGCACAAGTTGATTTTTGGGAAGGGAGGGTGTCCCTGAATGGTAGTTTGGAAATGTGGTCACCCTATGGGGGCAAGCTTACTGAGGATAAACAGAAAGTGAGAAATTCAGACAAAGAAAAAAAAACATTTAGAAGGGAAATGGAAGGAAAAGGTAAGTGAACCAACAATGCATTAGCTTAAAGTGGAGGTTCACCCAATTTTTAACATTAGATTGAGGCTAATTTTGTGAAGCAGAATAGGGTGTTTTTTTTTTTAAATCAATGCAGTACATAGCGTTTTAGAGAGCGATCTTCTCCGCGGCTTCCGGGTATGGACTGCAGGACTGGGCGTTCCTGTTTAATTGACAGCCTTCTGACGGTCGCATACATCGCGTCACGAGTTCCCGAAAGTAGCCGAACGTCGGTGCGCAGGTGCCGCATAGAGCCGCACCGACGTTCGGCAACTGGTGATGCGCTGTATGCGACCATCGGAAGGCTGTCAATCAAATAGGAACACCCAGTCCCGAAGATCATACCCGGAAGCCACGGAGAACATCGATCTCTAAAACGGTAAGTACTGCATTGATTTAGAAAAAAAAAACACCAGATTTAGCCTCAATCTAATGTTAATGTTTTTTCGGGTGAACTCCCGCTTTAACCTCCCTAGCGGTATGATGCTTTCCAATTTTAGGTGCTGAAAGTGGTACCATTATGTTGCATAGAAATTTGGCGTACTCACGACCAAATTTCAGCAGACAGTTTCAGCAGACATGTTTGGCCGTGCGTAGGCCCGAGCGGACCATTTTCGGACAGGTTCGGACAGGTTTCCAGCGGACAACTGTTTCCTGGACTTGCTTTAAAACAGTCCGCTGGAAACCTGTCCGCCCGGACTTGTACGGTCGTCTGTACAGACCTACCGTACATGTCCTGCCGCCCGCCATCCCTCGCATGCGTCGAATGACTTCGACGCATGCGTGGAAGCATTTAAAAGGCAGGCCCGTCCACGTCGCCGCGTCATTGTCGCGGCGACACCGCGGACACGCCCCGCGTATTGTTTACGCGCGGACTTCTGTTCGATGGTGTGTACAGCCATCGAACAGAAGTCCCCGGGCAGACATGTCCGATGAAAACGGTCCGCGGACCGGTTTCATCGGACATGTCTGCTCGTGAGTACAAGGCCTTAGAGTTGCAGGCCTGCAATTCTTAGGAATAACTCACCTAAATCTGTCCAAACCAGAGTCTAGTAGACTATGATAAAGTTTGAAACACAAAATCATAAATTATAATAAAATAAATAATAACAAATAATAATACCGCCGTAGTCGTTTGGTGCTTCAGAAAGATTAGTTCTGCCACCTTCCACACAAAGTCCGCATGGACCATAGGCCTGTCACTTTTTTTTTTCATCAGGATGAAGGAATTCCAGAGGCATTGCTCCAAAAGATGTTGGAATTTTTTTTTATAGTACTTTTTCTGCTGCTTCCTCATCGCTGGGTAAAAGGTCATGGCCTGGTCAGCCCTGTCCACACTTCCCATCGTGTGGTTGTAGTCCAACACAACCTGTGGCTTCATAACATCCTTGCCACCTTTGGTATGCACCATGACGGTCGAGGTGTTATGGACTGTGCTCATAAGGGAAACGTCTTTTTTGTCCCGCCACTTCAGTGCCAACATTTTCCCTTTTTGCCACGCAGCTACTTCTCCTTTCCCAAGCTTTTTCTTGAGAAATGCTGACGGCATGTTACGCCGGTTAGGCCTCACGGATCCATAAGCTTCAGTCTTATTTAGGAGAAGGAACTCGTACAGTTCCGGGGAGGTATAAAAATTGTCTGTGGTGACACAGTAGCCCTGGTTCAGCAAGGGCTCCATCAATGAAAGGACTGAAGCGGTTGCTATCCCAAAACCGCTAAATCGCTCGCAGAACTTGGTCCCTTTCCCGGTGTATAGGACTGAGTTCCAGATATATCCAGAGCTGGATTCACACAGAATAAATGATTTTATGCCAAAACGAGCGCGCTTTGATGCGATGAACTGTATCCAGCTGAGCCTACCTTTGGAGGCCATGAGACTTTCATCAATAGTAATGTCTCGCTCAGGAACATAGGTCCGCTGGAAGCTCTGCAAAATAATCTGGTAAACCTCCCAATTTTTTTCAGCTTTGGAGCTGGATGAGATTGCTCATTATTTGTAAAGTGCAAATATTTAATGATCAGTGAAAATCTATACTCCGACATCACGGTTCCAAAAAAAGGTGTGGCCAATAATTTATTGGTTGTCCAATACCATTTTTGCAGGGGTTTCCCCACCACTCCCTGTAAAATGATGAGGCCCATAAACTTCCAGATGTCATCGCTGGTTACTGGCTCCCATTTTCTGCACCTTGAAAATCGCTCATGGGTAGCAGATTGTTGTTCATGGTATCGATTTGTCTCCAAAACTATTTTGGCGATCACTTCATCGGTCAAAAAAAGTTGGAGGTATTCCAAGGGATTGTCATCCTCAACGTCCACTTTTATCCCAGGTGATCCTGTAAATGGAAATCTTGGGGGCGCTACGTGCTGCGCACCGCAATCAATTGCGCACCAAGTCCGCACATCGCTGGGCACAGTCGCAGGATCGTCGCTCATATCACTTTCTGCGTCTGATGAGGAACTTTCCCACGCGTCGCTGTCACTCAGCTCCTAATCAAGTGATTCCGTATCGCTGTTTGGCAGCAGGTCGCATAGCGATTTTGAGGTAGAGGTGCGCTTTGCCATGGTCGCTGTGCAGTATACAGACACTGGTTCAGTAAATCTGCAGACAGGGCACTGGAGAAAGCACTGGGGGGCAATCAAAGGTCAATGTATTACATTTTTAATTTTAATCCAATAGTATCAGTGTGTTTTTACATTGTTGCTACTTATACTATTTAAATTTCGCGCCGTTCCGCCCCCCTGCGTCGCGACGCTCGCAGGGAAGGGAATCGGGGAACACAGTGCATCGGGCGGACATCCGGCTGCAGGGAAAAGGTAAGGCACCTCTTTCTGCATCCAGCGAGGCAAACCCGAGTGTGGCTCGGGGTTTCCGATCGTAGCAAAAAAAACTCACCCCGAGCCACACTCGGGAATACCGCTCAGGGGGTTAAAGGAACCTATATATAACATAAAAAACAAACCTTTACAACCCCTTTAAGGGTAAAGGTTTGATGCCAGGGGGGCGTGGCCTGAGCTGACTGGAAGATGGCTGCTTAACTCCGGAGCTCCCGCCGCTAAAGCCTAATCTCGATTTACTGAGGAGGTAAAACCACCCTACAATACCGACAAAGTATGGAAACTACTTCCCGCACCTCGTCAGCATCTCGTTCCCTCTCCCCCCCACGAACAAATCAGAGATGTTCTGGACCCAGAGGGGTAATATGGTGTCTTCTCGCCAAGGGCGGACACAGGCCGCATCCCTGACGCAACACCCGCTCCCTTACCACCGGAATAAATCACTCGTAGCGGGCGATCATATTACCCCTCCGCAACAACACCTCAGCATTCAGGATCTAAAAACCATAGCTGCGGACATAAAGGATACTCTGTCAGTGCCACTACAGTGCTCATCGGTGCCCTATGGTGCCACTACAGTGTTCATCAGTGCCCTATGGTGCCACTACAGTGTTCATCAGTGCCCTATGGTGCCACTACATCAGTGCATATCAGTGATTGCTTATTAGTGCCATCAGTGCCCCACAGTGCGTGCTTATTAATGCTCATTAGTGACCTACAGTGCACACCAGTGTCACTACAGTGCTCATACAGTAAATGCCACTCTAGTGCCCTATAAGTGCACATCAGTGCCCGTCAGTGAGTGCTCATCAGTGCCACCCTGTCAGTGGATCCTCATCAGCACCTGTCAGTGCCGTAAAGATGTATAAAAAAAAGTGTGTTTTCATTTAACTCCCAGAATACAATTGTAACATCGTAAAATTAACATTGTATGTGTATGTGCGTAAAATACTGAGCAGGAATGCAATATTCAGGTGTCATGAAGGGGTTAACCGGCTGGAAGATCTTTGTTTTTGTTCCGTTCACTGGCGTCAGCAGATTGTATCCTCCTACTATTACTACAGAGAGAACATTCTGAATTTGACTTATTGCATAATGGTTGCCGGGGCAAAGGTTGGGAATCCCCGGAGTTCCTCTACAGACGCCTTCTTGTTGTTTCCTGTCGGAGGGAAAGTGCCGAGTCATTTTACACTATTTTGCATACTTGGCCTTAAAGCTGGCCATACATGGATCAAAATTTGGTCATTTCACCTGCGATAGATCGAGATTCGATCCATCCATGGGCAGGCTGATTGTACCCAAGTCGATTTATCAAATGACAACCAGCCTGTTAGATTTTTTTTACATGTGATTACTTCCGGCAGCAACAGCAGCTAGTAGTAATCATTGTGTTCTGCGGCCCAGGAAGGCTCCCCCCCCCCCCTGCAAAACACAATAGTCTTGTGAAAAGCATTCCCCCATCAACACTCAAATCAAAGAATTTTCTTTCCTTCCAACTGTGGTGGTAGGAAAGAAAATCGAATCATCTACCCTTTCGCTGCCAGGTTCATACATGGTACGGACCTGACAGCGGGGAGGTTGACACGCGATCCGGTGGCTGCAGTCACCAGTGTGTGAAACTGACAGGCAAACTTCTTCCTTTCAAGTGAAAGCATTCAGGTGGCTGCGCTCACGCACACCCCCGGTACCGCTCTCCTCCCCTTCTTCTTGTTGTGACCCGGAAAACAACGTCTATTACATCACTTCCGGGTCAGCCTCTTGGTGTCCCCAGCTAGCTCAGCCAGGAAGTAATGTTTTGCAATGTGATCTCCATTGCAAAGCATTCTTTGGAGCCCAGGGGAGAAATTGGGGGTCCATTACACCCTGTATGTCTCATTAAAGAGAACCTGTCACCTAAAAAACATCACATAGGCAGTGCGTCCATAGAGGAGCGCCCCCCCCTCTCTCTCCTGCACCGCCACTGAAAACAATACATAGATTCATACATTGCATGAATCTATGTATTGTCGCTGCCACCGACGCTGCCGCCCACAATTCAGATGGCTGGACCCCTGGTGAGCGCCGGCCATCTGAATAACGGCAGCTGGTTGGCTGTGGAAGTGTCTATCAGAGCCAGCGACTCTGATAGGCTTTCCGATTACAGCCTGAGGGCTGTAATCGGCTTCCAAATAGTTATCCAGGGGACGCACGGTGTGTGCGTTCCCTGGTTAACACTGGTACGCATCTCAGGTTCACTGGATCTGGTTACCGCTAACCTGATTGGCTGAAGCCACATCGAGGGTGGCAGGGCCGTCTTTAATATGGTTTGGGCCCTGGGCAAACATTTTTTTTGGGCCCCCCTCCAGCTTATTTTGGGCCTGGCTGGTTCACACGTATGTGTTTTGGCGGTCCTCAATTGTGCAGGTACAGCAGCCCATTGATTTGAATGGGCTGCCATGCCTTTGTTTCCTGCATAAAAAAGGTGCATTCAGCATTTTAAAAATACAGTTGCCTTGAAATCCATTCTGCTTTTGCGCCATGCTACTTACCTGCAGTTCTTACACACACAAACGCACTGTGTTTTTAAAAGCGTGACCTAAACGTCTAAAAATGCAGCAAGTTTGACAGTGCAGGAACTGCAGATAAGTCACAGCAGACAGCAGAATGGACAGACAGTGCTGTATTTCAGTGCTTGATGGGCATAGGTGTGCCGTGTGTGCAGCCTATTACATGAGGCATGCGCTTTTCTTTGCAGGAAACGCAGGCATGGCGGCCCATTCAAATGAATGGGCTGCTGTGCCTGCGCACATACATGTGAACCAGCCAGGCCCAAAATAAGCCCATCAAGCAGTTAAATACAGATAGTAATGCCATGTGCTCTGAGGCCTTACTCAGCCTGGACTGCAGGTCTGGTCTGTGATTTAAAGAGTTCCTGTATTTTACACATGGCATGGCATGGGGTCCCATGGTGCTAAAGCAGAATGGACAGACGGTGCTGTGACCCCCATGCCATGCCATGTGTAAAATAGAGGAACTTTTTGAAACACTGACCAGACCTGCAGTGAATCATCAAATATTATAAAGACTTTGGGCACACTCTACAGAAAACTTCTATTTACAATATAGATTAGCAAACAGTGACATACCTTGAGGAGCAGGACATGAAGAAGTCAGCCTCGGGAAGAGCAAACTGGGGATGTTATAAAATCCCATTCTAATTCACTTTTATATACAAGCAGCACCCAGTGGCAGGAAGGGAGAAGTGCACGTCTAAAGGGAAGCCAGGGGTGCTGTACATTTTAAAACACTGGGAAGGGAAGCAGTACTGTCACTGGCTGCGTGCCGCTGATGATTTTTAGCCTGATTTGTGGGCAGCACAGGGGCTTAACGGGCGGCAGGGATCAGGAATTATGGGGCCACTTACACAGCTTCAGGCATGGGCCCCCTGGAGTAGAGAACCGGGGGGGGGGGGGGCTGCCGCCTGAAATTGAGAAGCAGGGGGGGCTGCCACGAATTTAGAAGTGGGGGGCTCTTTACAATAAAAAAATAAAATAAAGTAAAATATATATAAAAAAAGGGGTGTAGCCATCCGGGGCCCTGGGGACCTCTGAGCCCTTTAATAAAAAGAAAAAAGAAATAAAAAATATATATATTTTTTTTTTAAAAAGGGGGTTGCCATTGGGGGCCCTGGGGACCTCTGGGCCCTTTAATAAAAATTTTTTATAAAAATAAATTACAAAAAAAGGGGGTTGCCATCCGGGACCTCTGGGCCCTTTAATAAAAAATAAAAAAAATATATAAAAAAGAAACATTTATATAAAAAAAAAGGGGGGGGTTGCCATCCAGGGCCCTGGGGACCTCTGGGCCCTTTAATAAAAAATCAAAATCAAAAAAATATATATAAACAAAAATAAAAAAATAAACATTTATAAAAAAAATAAAAAAGGGTGTTTGCCACATGGGGCCCTGGGGACCTCTGAGCCCTTTAATAAAAAAAAATATATATATATATATATATATATATATAAAGAAATAAAAAGAAAATAAATAAATAAAATAATATGAAAAAAATTATAAAAAAAGGGGGGCCCTGGGGACCTCTGGGTCCTTTAATAATAATAATAATAATATATTATATATATATATATATATATATATATATATATATATATAAAAAAAAAAAAAATAGAGAAATATATAAAAAAATATATATAAAAAAAGGCCCTTTAATAAAAAATAAAATAAAATATATTAAAAAATATATTTTTTTTATTTAAAAATAAATAAAAAGGGGGGGGTTGCCATCTGGGGGCCTCTGGGCCCCTGGGAACCCCTAAAAAAAATTGTCCCTTTAATAAAAAAACCTCTAAAAAAAAAATTGGCCCTTTAATAAAAAATAAAATAAAAATATATTAAAAAAATATATTTTTTTTATTTAAAAATAAATAAAAAAGGGGGGTTGCCATCTGGGGCCCTGTGGGCCTCCGGGCCCCTGGGGACCTTCGGACCCCTAAAAAAAAAAAAAAAAAAATTTTTTTTTTTTAAAGGGGGTTGCTTTGGGCCCCCAACAGTGACAGGGCCCTGGGCAGCTGCCCCATTTGCCCTGTGGTAAAGACGGCCCTGGAAGGTGGGAGAAGACATCGAGGGATCGTTGAGGAGGATGGCTGACCAATAAAGGTAAGTTGAGGAGGATGGCTGACCAATAAAGGTAAGTGCCGGGCGGGGGGGCAATCTGGCGGCATTTTAGGGGCAAACTGGTGGCAATTGATGGGCACAGTGGCGACAATGGCATGGCACAGTGGCTGGGTTTGGCAAGGCACAGTGGCGACAATGGCATGGCACAGTGGCTGCATTTGGCATGGCACAGTGGCGACTATTGATGGGTACAGTGGCGACAATGGCATGGCACAGTGGCTGCGTTTGGCATGGCACAGTGGCGACAATTGATGGGCACAGTGGCGACAATGGCATTGTACAGTCGCTGCGTTTGTCATGGCACAGTGGTGACAATTGATGGGCACAGTGGCGACAATGGCATGGCACAGTGGCTGCGTTTGGCATGGCACAGTGGCGACAATTGATGGCACAGTGGCTGTGTTTGGCATGGCACAGTGGCAACAATTGATGGGCACAGTGGCGACAATGGCATGGCACAGTGGCGACAATTGATTGGCACAGTGGTGACAATTGATGGCACAGTGGCTGCGTTTGATGGCATGGCACAGTGGCGACAATTGATGGGCACAGTGGCTGCGTTTGTTGGCATGGCACAGTGGCTGCGTTTGATGGCATGGCACAGTGGCGACAATTTTATAGCACAGTGGCTGCGTTTGATATGCACAGTGGCTGCGTTTGATGGGGACAGTGGATGCATTTGATGGGCACAGTGGCGGCAATTCATGGGCACAGTGGCTGCAATTGATGGGCACAGTGAGGCTGCAATTGATGGGTTTTTTTTCGTGTGTTTGCGCCTCCCCAAAAATTCGGAGCACCAGCCACCACTGCACATAGGGTACATATACACACATAAGAACGAAAACGCATGCGTGGGGGCGCCTATGCGTAAAAACGTTGATTGCAATACACGTCACATATTGTTGCGCACACCAGAGTGAGAGAAATAACTCTAACAAAAAACCTCCTGTGTAACACTAAACTGATGACCTATAGTTTTTTTTTTGTAGTGTCAAGTGTCACAGGCGCACGCAAATTTAAGGTTTGACATGTTGGGTATCTAATTACTCGGTGTAACCTTGTCTTTTTATTTTTTACCAAAAATGTGGGGAGTTTATTGTGTTTGTTTGTCCTAAAATTCACTTCAGTGTGTTCTGTACTGAAATTTTTTGTTCCCTAGACCTTTGCGGTAAAAACGTGTAATATTAAAATCTGGAACTACCACTATTTTATTCTCTAGGGGTGTCTGCTTTCAGAAAATATATGTTTGGGGGTTTGGTGTAATCTTCAGGCCTAAATGTTTTTTTAACCACAGCCGCTGTCATTATACGTCGGCAGGTCAGCTCATTCCCGCGAATCGCCATAACTGTACATCAGCTCCTTTAAGAGCCATAGCAGGCGTGTGTACGCCGGCTGAACGATGGGGAACCCGATGCACTGTTAGAAACATCTCCCAGGGAACACATTTAACTCCTTTATCGCCCCCATAGTGTTAACCCCTTCTCCGCCAGTGTCATTTATAGAGTAATCAGTGCATTTTTATAGCACTGATCGCTGTATAAATGTCAATGGTTCCAAAAATGAGTTAAAAGTGACCGATGTGTCCGCTGCAATGTCCCGCTAACAATGGCAGATCGCTGCCATTGCTAGTAAAAATGCCATAACTCTATCCCCTATTTTGTAGACGCTATAACTTTTGCGCAAACAAATCAATATACGCTTATTGCGATTTTTTTTTACAAAAATATGCTGAAGAATACTTATCGGACTAAACTGAGGAACAACTTTTTATTTATTTAAAAAAACAAAATGGGAAATTTATTATAGCAAAAAGGCCCGGATTCACAAAGCACTTACGCCGACGTATCTCGAGATATGCTGCGTAAGTGTAAATATGCGCCGTCGTATCTATGCGCCAGGCTCTGAAACCAAGATACGCCTGAAAAAAATGATTTTTGTACTCACCGTAAAATCCATTTCTCTGAGTTCATAGACGGACACAGCCTTCATTGACCTTAGGGTTATGCTTCTTCCTACCAGGAGATTTAGGCATAATTCTACAGCACTTAAGGTGTTAAAACCTTTCCTTCATGCCGCTCCTCCCAGGGGGCGTGGCTCCCCCAGGCATAACCCACTCCCTGCTCTAGCAGCCTCAGTTCGTAACAAGCAGTACAAACAAAGGAGGGGTGGGTGCTGTGTCCGTCTATGAACTCAGAGAAATGGATTTTACGGTGAGTACAAAAATCCTTTTTTCTCTTTCGTTCATAGACGGACACAGCCTTCATTGACCTTAGGGACGTCCCCAAGCAGTGTCAAAAAATTTGAGGGGTGGGAAAAATAACACAGCAAAAACAGGTTACACCCCAAACAAAAACCGGAGTTACTCAATGGAGGAACTCCAACCTTAAACTGCCGCTTGTAACACCTGCGGCCGAAGGAGGCATCAGAAGATGCACTCACATCCACCTTATAAAACTTTGAAAAAGTGTGGACCGACGACCAGGTCGCAGCCTTACACACCTGTAACACAGAGGCTTGGTGTCGGAAAGCCCAAGAGGCCCCCGATCGCCCTGGTCGAATGCGCCGTGACCGAAAGGGGGGCGCCCGCCCCTTCAGGGCATAGGCCTGAAGCACAACCTGTCGGATCCACCTGGAAATAGTGGCCGACGAGACTGCCAGGCCCTTACTGGGACCGGACACAGACACGAACAGCGAATCCGACTTCCGAAACGGAGCCGTCGCCGACAAGTAAAACTCGAAGGGCCCGAACCACATCCAGAGAATGTAAAATGGCCTCCTTCGGGTTCTTCGGCTGAGGACATAAGGATGGAAGAACAATGTCCACGTTAATGCGAAAAGCCGAAACGACCTTCAGAAGAAAAGAGGGCTGCGGGGGCAGCACCGCCTTATCCTGATGGATAGTTCTCAAAGGGAGCATGCTGAAGCGCCGAGAGGACCAAATTCAAGTCCCATGAGGGCAGTGGATTGCGCACCGGAGGGGCCACATGGCGGACCCCCTGCACAAACGTGCGAATCAAGGAGTGCGCCGCCAAGGGACGCTGAAAGTAAACAGCCAGAGCAGAAAGCTGACTCTTGATCGTGCTCAAGGCAAGAGTCTGGTCCACTCCCCGCTGCAGGAACAGCAGGATCCGAGACACCACGTAAGTACGGGGGTGCCAGTTCATCTCCCCACACACAGAGATGTAGGCCTTCCATGTATGAGGAAAAAAACCTACGTGAGGTAGACCTCCGTGCACGCAGCACGGTAGAGACCACCGAGCCCAATAGGCCTCGGTCCTTAAGCCCCTGGCTCTCAACAGCCGCGCCGCTAAGGCCGGTGGCTGTGAAACAGGGTGGAAGATCGGACCCTGTATCAGAAGATCATTTTCCAGGGGAAAACGCTAGGGGGCATCTGCCACCAGACAAATTAGGTCCGCGTACCAGAAGCGACGCGGCCAAACCGGAGCAATCAGAACTGATAGAATCCCCACAGCTTCCACTCAGCGCAGCAGGCGAGGAAGAAGCTTCCGAGGAGGGAAGGTGTAAAGTAGGCGATAGTGACCCAAAGGAGCCACCAACGCACCTGACGCGTCCGCCCATGGGTCCTTAAACCCGGCCACGAAACGTGGCACCTACCGATAGAGACGGGACGCTAGAAGGTCCACGCCCAGAGTGCCCCGCTTTCGGCACAGAACCCCGAAACACCTGCGGGTGGAGAGACCACTCTCCTTGGCCCTGTGCAGTGTGACTTAGGTAGTCGGCTAGCCAATTCCGTATTCCCGGAATGTATGCGGCCGATAGAGCCGGAACGGACCCTTCGGCCCACCAAAGGATGTGCGCGACCCCCGTCGCTGCAACAGAACTCCGTGTGCCTCCCTGATGATCAACCTACGCCAAGGCCGTGGCGTCATCGGACAGGACCCTGACCTGTCGGCCCTGTAGATCCAGGGACCACCTGGCAAGGCAAAGCTTGATTGTTCGGAGCTCCAGAACGTTGATCAGTAGGCAGGACTCCACCTGAGTCCCGTGCCCCAAGCGCCCCTCCCCAACCGGAGAGGCTGGCATCCGTCGTGACCACTGTCCAGTGGCCTACAGAAAAATTACTTTCCGGCCCGAAGCACCGGAAACGCCAGCCACCACACCAGGGGAGACATGATCAGATGACTCAATTGAATCTGGTAATCCAGAGATGACGGAAGCTAGTCCCATCGTGACAGCAGTTCCCTCCGTAGTACCCTGGCGTGGAATTGGGCATACGGAACCGCCTCGAAAGAGGCTACCAACTGACCCAGAACCTCCCTGCAGAATCGCAGAGATGACCGCTTCTGGGTCGGCAACTGCTGCACAGCAGATAGCAAAGTCTGAAGTCTGTCTGTTAAGAGAAAAACACTGCCGCCCCAGGGGAATCCAGGACTAGTCACAGGTATACCAGTCCCTGAGACAGAATCAACCCTGATTTCAGGATAATCCCAGAAACCAGCCGAACACTCGGAGAGCCGGACACGTGATAGACACGGCTCCACCAATGCAGAGCTCGAAGAAGCTCGTAGGAGAATGTCGTCCAGACATCCCATGATAACAAACCCCCGCTGTCACAGCCGGGCCAGTATCGGGACGAGTACCTTGGCGAAAACACGCCGAATGGGAAGGACACCAATTGAAAATGGTCCCCCCCGACCGCAAAGCAAAGAATCTCTGGTGCTTTGAGGATATGCGAACATGCAGGTACACGTTCATGACATCCAAGGATGCCAGAAAAATCCCCCTGATGGAGTGCCGCTATTACCAAGCGAATCGACACCACCAAAAAGTTTGTGACAAAACAAACGAGGGACTTGAGGCCCAGGATTGACCGGGCCCCATCCTCCGTGGGGACACAAACAGAATGGAGTAAAAACCCAGAGACCGTTCCAACGAGGGAACTGGCACAATCACTCCCCTGACCAGAAGATCCTGGACAGCCCCTGACAGAGCCAACCGGCGAACCGGAGGAGGCCAGAGGCCGGAGGGAAAAAACCTGTTTGGCAGACAAGAGAGAAACTCAATCTTGTACCCCAAGGAAAACACTTCGCAATGCGAAGCCAGTCTCCCACCCGAGACACGGGCGGGAGCAGACCTTCAGGCGGAAGCAGGTATGTCCGCAGACTTGTTAGGCATGCGGTATCAGGTGCGCTGCTACCCCGCAGCGGGGATTCAAGCACCATGTAGACCTATACCCACCGCACAGGGCGGGCAAAAAAAAAACGCTCGGAGGTAGGCAAGGAGGGTCCTTGCACAGGGTGAGGTCCCAGCCCTTCCCAGACTGTGGGAACAGCATGCGCTTACCACCCGTGGCATCCTCAATGATGCCATTCAGGGAAGTCCCAAAAGGACCGTTCCCCCTTAAAGGCCAACACCAAGGCCTCCCTAGAGGACTAGTCCGCAGACCAGCTCCTCAGCCACACAAGGCGGCGCAGAACCCTGCATAGACGTAAGCCCCAGAACGTATCCATGGCTGCCTCGCAGAGAAAATTCTGACCCTGAACTATCGTTCAGCCAGGTCCCAAAAGGACTCGGAAGCCCCTTCTTCCAGCTCCTGCAGCAGGAGCTTCGCCCTTCCAGTCTGACCAGGGCCCCGGCCAGAGCCGTCCTCACCGCCCAAACCACCACGGTGAATAGGGAGCGGGCCACGGCCTCCACTCTCCTATCAGCGGGATCCGGAAATGCAGGAGCCCCTTCCACAGGCAATGTGGCGGCCTTGCGCAGTCTGGACATAGGGGGTCCACTGGCGGAGGAGAGACCTATATTTTAAATCCCCCTCAAGGGGGTAACGGGTAGCAAAGTTTTTTGACAAACTTTTCGTGGTGCATCCCATTCCTTGTACAACATATTGTCCAAATAAGGAACACAAGGAACCCCTCAGCAGTGCGTGGCGGTCTGCGGATCCAAAAGGAACTGACACGGTGGTGTCTCCACCACAAACTAAATTTTTAGAGTCTCACCCACCACAGAAAAAAAACAAGAGCTCCAACAAATGTTGCTGACACTGCAGCAGACATCCTCACTATGTGGGTCAAGTCCGCAGCCTCTGACAAACCAGAACCAGATTCCATGTCAGAGACATCCCCAGAAGCAGGCTCCAGGAGGGGGCGCATTATTACCCCCCATCCGGGCACTAGCTGCTGCAAACCTGGCAAGAAAACCCAGGATAGCCACATAAACAGATGTGGCAGGGGAAGGGACGCTAAGGGTTAAAGCGGGAGTTCACCCATTTCTAAAAAAAATTTTTTTCTTCCCCTAGATTCCTGCTCGTTCGGTCTAGGGGAATCGGCTATTTGTATTAAAATAGGTGCAGTACTTACCCGTTTTCGAGCTGCATCTTCTTCCGTCGCTTCCGGGTATGGTCTTCGGGAGCGGGCGTTCCTTCTTGATTGACAGTCTTCCGAGAGGCTTCCGACGGTCGCATCCATCGCGTCACTCGTAGCCGAAAGAAGCCGAACGTCGGTGCGGCTCTATACTGCGCCTGCGCACCGACGTTCGGCTTCTTTCAGGAAATCGTGACGCGATGGATGCGACCGTCGGAAGCCTCTCGGAAACCTGTCAATCAAGAAGGAACGCCCATTCCCGAAGCCCATACCCGGAAGTGACGGAGAGGATGCGTCTCGTAAACGGGTAAGTACTGCACCTATTTTTAAATAAATAGCCGATTCCCCTAGTAATAACGAGCAGGAATCTAAGGGGGAAAAGTGCCCTCTAAGGGTGAACCCTAGTGGAGAGGGAGACCTGGCTCAGGTTCCACAGTGCCAGCGCTGAGACACCTAGGGTTGCCACCTCATCCCTTTAAAACAGAACACATATTAATTACACATGTTCTGTGGCTGATTAATGTGGTAATTAAACTCACTTGTTGCCTTATCTGCATTCAATTAGCCCCAGAACCTGTGCAATTCATATGTGTTCTGTTTTAAAGGGATGAGGTGGCAACCCTAGAGACACCCCCCCCCCCCCCCCTGCAAGGCAGGACAAAAAAATTCCCACTGGTCACCTCCCTGCAGCTAAAGGAGAACATGGGGGTCTCTGGTACTCACCACCCCACCCGTTGCAGCATGGTCCGAGAGGGACAGGGTGTGCTGAGAGCCGTGCAGCGCTGTGTCAGCTTCTCCCTGAGAAACAGCCGAGGTGATTGCAGCGCCAACAGCCGCCACACGAGGCAGACGAAAATAGGAAAAACGGCCGCCGAATGCAAAACAGCATAGGACTACAAGAAAATGGCCGCCGGGCTATATAAGGCTAGGCTCCGGCAAAATGGCCGCCAATGGCGCAGATTTAAAAAGACAGTGACTTTTTTTTTTTTCCAGCAACTGTCACACAGAAACACCTCACAGCACACTGCAAAGGCCCAGAAGTGAACACCACAGACCCCTGCAGTGGCACACACACAGCCCCTGCTACACCCGGGCCAAGTGAACATGAGCCACAGAAAAAAAAACCCTCTCACAGCCGTCACCCAAAAAGGGAAGGAGGGAGAGGAATAAGGGAGAGAGGAAAGCAGGGAAAACCCTCAGTCGACCTCCCAAGGGAAACATTCCAGCCAGACCACTTACCTGAGTAAGGGGCCACTACTTACCTGTCCTGCGACTACCCGGCTGGAGGTATCCCAGACAGAACCAACGTCCGCGAACGGCATGGCTGTCGGCCAGACACACTGTGACAAGGCCATAAAAGACTGGTCATATGTGTGCCCTAGAACCGAAGTTCCCCGGCCGCCCCAGGAGCAACGGGGCCTGCCGTGGACGTCCCAAAGCCAAGCTGAGGGCCGGCACACGCTCGAGGCAAGTGTTTTGAGAATTCGGTGCTTGCCTCTCTGCGCGACGTCGGCGTAGCGTATATTAGGTACGCTACGCCGTCATAAATATGCGCCAATGTATGTGAATCCGGGCCATTGTATTTTTTTTCAAACTTGTTGCTCTTTTTTTGTTTATAGCGCAAAAAATTAAAACCGCAGAGGTGATCAAATACCACCAAAATAAAGTTCTATTTGGGTAATTGTCATTTAAAATACGACAGCACTGAAAACGAAAAATTTGTCTGGCCAGGAAGAGGGTGAAAATGCCCGGTATGGAAGTCATTGAATAATTATAGAACCATCATCCATATACAGAAATAGAAGGGACAATGTAATATAAACAGTGTGCTTAGTATCACTTTACATCTGAGGAATGTGAAGGCTTGCAGCTTCCACACTAGGAACCCAGCAAGAAAACCACATCCGGGGACAGCAGATATTTACCGTAATTGTCTCTTACAGTTTGGAACAATAACTCATTATCTACTCAGCCGGAGACCATGGCAACCAACCAGCCTACAGTACGGGAGCGAAGAGAAGACAAATGGCCGACTCATCGGTCATGGGAACACTTGGGACTTACATACCAATAGAGATCACAGAGCGTTTCCATATTTTGAGGCTGCCAACGTGTGATTCGAAAAAAAGAAAAAAACAGTGCAGCGCTAGTGAGTGATATTGTGCTCATATAAATTAATAATAAACAAAAAAAGTCATTCTGGAATAAACTGAAAATTTAGCCAGAATAGGAAAAAACATAAAAATGCAGATGGATATATGAAGAAAAAGTCTTAAAAAGCCACGAAACAAAGTTCATATGACTCTATCCAGTAATTTTCCTTGTGAAAGAGAAGTGGATTGTGCAGACAATGTGAAAGACTCTTGATTGATGTGAGGTAAGCTGTCACCAATACACCCGTGAGGAAGGATAAGATTGCCTGCTTACCAGATGAAAAGACTGTTTTGCATCAGTCTAATAGGGCCTGTGGGAAGTCTGGTCTCCCAATACCTTAGCCGTCAAGAAAACCACGGTATAGCTCAGCATACAATCCGAAGAGTCATAAACCAAAAAAAAGAAGAAGGACCTCTCATAGCGTATAACGTTTGAAAATAGAAGAGGGTTTAATAAAAATTGCACTTACAATTAGGCAATATAAATACAGCATGGATAGCAAAACGTCTCCGATCTCTTGTTCCGATGCTTCTCGCTACTCGGTCAGGAAAACACAACCGGCGTTCAGGACGGAACGCGATGACGTCACGGCACCCTACGATCGTTTCGTCGCTAATGGACTTCAACGGGGGAGTAAGCCGGATGTTGACGTGTGATTCGCACCTTCTTTACGTCAGCAGCCCAACCACGGTTTAAAAAGTCTTGACTTCATAGGGGATTGATTTACCAAGACTGGAGAGTGCAAAATCTGGTGCAGCTGTGCATGGCAGCCAATCATCTTCTAACTTCAGCTTGTTCAATTTAAGTTTTGCCAAAAATCCTGGAAGCTGATTGGTTTCTATGCAGAGCTGCACCAGATTTTGCACTCTCCAGCAGCGGAGGTGCGTCGATAAAGGGCGCAGGAGCGCCGCCCCTCCTCTCCTGCACCACTCTAATACCCATAGATAGATCGTACGTCACATCGCACCGTGGGAGCACGCGCGCCCCTATCGCTCTTATAGCAGCCGGCGTACACCTACGGCGATTTGCGCAGGGGAGCCAACCTGCCGCAGTATAATGACGGCGGCTGGTCAGCAAGCGGTTAAAGCAGGGGTGCCCAACCAGTGGCCCGCGGAGCCCTCTGATGTGGCCCGCGACCTCCTGCTCTGGAATAGAAGACTGTCATTAAAGGTAGGTTTATTACTAAAATCATGGGGCCAGATTCACGTAGCTCAGCGGATCTATAGATCCGCTCGATCTACGTGAATTAAGATCCGCTCCCGCAAGTTTAGGAGGCAAGTGGCTAATTCACAAACCACTTACCTCCAAACTTGCGACGGCGGATCCTAAATCCCCCAGCGGAATTCAAATTCCGCGGCTAGGGGAGTGTCATATTTAAATCAGGCGCGTTCCCGCTCCGATTTAAATGCGCATGCGTCGTCCGGGGAATTTCCCGGCGTGCATTGCTCCCACTGACGTCACTAGGACGTCAGTGATTGCGACGTGAGCGGGACTTGCGACGCGCGTGTTCGTGAATCGGCGTACGCAAACGACGTAGGAAAATTCAAATTCGACGCGGGAACGCCGGCTATACTTAACATTGGCTGCGCCTGATAAAAGAAGGGGTAAGTATACGACGGAAAACCGCTACGGAAATGACGTAAGAACACTGCGACGGGTCCACGTACGTTCGTGAATTTGCGTATCTCGCTGATTTACATATTATTTATCGTAAATCAGAGGGAACGCCCCCGGCGCCATTTTTAAATTGAAAAAAAGATCCGACAGTGTAACACATTGTAACACTGTCAGATCTTAGCCCTATCTATGCGTATCTGATTCTATGAATCAGGCGCATAGATAGGACCAGTGTAAGTCAGAGATACGATGGTGTATCTGTAGATATCAGGAGATAATACACCATCGTATCTCTTTGTGAATCTGGCCCACAATTTATATCTGGGCATATCTGTTCTGCAGGGGTTACTGGGCTGCTTTTAAACTGATCCGTAGCTGCAGAGCAGTGCACCTGCGGGTTACCTGCACTGAGCCATAAACTTCTATTACCTGCGAGTTTGGTGCGTTTTCTGAAAGTGCGCCACACTTACAGGATTTAATAGAAGTCTAAGGCAAAGTGCAGCTAACCTGCAGGAAAGCCACAGGTGAACTGTGCTGCACTCGCAGTGCAGGTAAACAACAGTGCATCAGTGTGAAAGCAGCGTCAGGCCCCTTTCACACAGTCAGTCCAACCCAATCGGACCCTCCATTCACCTCTAAGGAGTGGCAGACACAGAGCCCTGGCTAGACCCCACCCCCTCTCTCTCCTCATTGGCTCACTGATTTTGATTGACAGCAGCGGGAGCCAATAGTGCTCCGCTGCTGTTTCAGCCAGTGAGGAGGGAGAGTCCCGGGCAGCCGAGTCTCTCGCGCAACATTGCTGGATAGAGATGGGCTCGGGCAAGTATTGCGGGGGGGGGGGGGCTGAACCCACGCACGCCCCCTGCTCGTCCCTGATCCCAGGGGGCGCAATCGCCGCCGGGCACCCGCGATCGCTCGTTACAGAGCGAGAACCGGGAGCTGTGTGTGTAAACACACAGCTCCCGGTCCTGTCAGGGGAGAAATGCCTGACCGTCTGTTCATACAAATGTATGAACAGCGATCAGTCATTTCCCCCAGTCAGTTCCACCCCCCTTCAGTTAGAACACACCCAGGGAACATAATTAACCCCTTCCCCGCCCCCTAGTGCTAACCCCTTCCCTGCCAGTGGCATTTTTATAGTAATCAATGCACTAAAAATGCCAATGGTCCCAAAAATTTGTCAAAAGTGTCCGATGTGTCCGCCATAATGTCGCAGTACCGAAAAAAATTGCTGATCGCCGCCATTACTAGTAAAAAAAATGCCATTAAACTATCCCCTATTTTGTAAACGCTATAACTTTTGCGCAAACCAATCAATAAACAATTATTGCGATTTTTTTTACGAAAAATACGTATCGGCCTAAACTGAGGAAAAAAAATGTTTTTATATATATATATATTTTTGGGGGATATTTATTATAGCAAAAAGTAAAAAATATAATTTTTTTTCAAAATTGTCGCTCTATTTTTGTTTATAGCGCAAAAAACTAAATACCGCAGAGGTGATTAAATACCACCAAAAGAAAGCTCTATTTGTGGGGAAAAAAGGACGCCAATTTTGTTTGGAAAACACGTCGCACGACCGCGCAATTGTCAGTTAAAGCGACGCAGTGCCGAATCGCAAAAAGGGGCCTGGTCTTTGACCAGCAATATGGTCCGGGGCTGAAGTGGTTAAGACCCAGCGAATTTTTTCATAAATAGACTCTTAGGCTGCATTCACACCTCAGCGTATATACGCCTGAAGCACGACGCTCGTGCCGCTGGAGGGGCGAATTTTCATTGATGTCTATGGAGATGGTTCACATCTCACGCCGAAACGCCGTACGCCTGCCGCCTGAAAACAAGTCCCGGACCCTTTTTTTCAGGCGGCATTGGCGTTCGGGCATAGACATCAATGGAAATTATTTGTAAAAAAAACAAATCGCGGCAAAATACGCCGCGTACGCGGCGTTACAATGTGAATGCAGCCTTAAGATTCACTCATGAAAATGTTTCTTTTAACGGAGTCTCTCTAATAATAACTACAAGTCCAAATTGAGTTATAACGTCATAATAAGAGTACACACCTAGAGGACAGCAAAGGATCATGGGGGTTGAAAACAAGAAGAACTCACACTAGCTTTTCAGGTAGATTTTATTTCACACGGATAGAGTCTAAAAATCGAGCAATGAAAAAAATTTATGTTTACAAAAGCTCTACAGTAAGTATCGAAAGATCACCATCAATAAACATCTCGTATACAAGGGAATGCATTTAAGAAGAAATGTATCCACAAGATATAATAATAAATTATCAAAAATACATTAACATGGAGCCCAATTTAAAAACACTGTAGGCTCCGCATTGCTTTTTTATAGTAAACCACTTGCAAACAGTTCAACATTTGCACACATTTGTAACCAGTAGCTCCTTAATAAATAAAGTAGTTCCTTATTCGTAAACAGGTTCTACTGATAAGACGCTTTTATCAATTATGTCTATGGTTAGTAACGTTTTTGATATTTATACAATAAAAAGTATAATGTTAACTGTATTTTTGTCTCACACTTTAAAAGTTTCATATACATTTATTTTTATTGTCTATATAAAGTAAGTGGGGAATGGATGTGGGGCCTTCTGATCACCCATCAAGTATTATTTATTCTGTGTCAGTCCAAACACCAGTTGAAATCTCTAAGTACCTGCAGACTTACATAGTTACATAGGGCCAGATTCACGTAGCTGCGGCGCAGCGTAACGTAACCCGTTTACGTTACACCGCCGCAAGTTTTCAGATTTAGTGCCCGATCCACAAAGCACTTACCTGGAAATTTGCAGCGGTGTATCGTAAACACGTCCGGCGCAAAGCGGCCCAATTCAAATGGGGCGGGTACCATTTAAATTAGGCGCGCTCCCGCGCCGGACGTACTGCGCATGCTCCCGTCGCAAATTTCCCAACGTGCTTTGCGCGAAATTACGACGCGCCGACGTTTTGAGAATCGCGACGTGATCAACGTACTTACGCCGGGAAAAAGAAAAAAATTCAAAAAAAAATTCAAAAGCGACGCGGGAAAGACGGGCATACTTTAACATGGTGGAGTACTTTTACACCATATTAAAGGTGCCCCATCTTTGCAACGGAAATCTAACACTTGCGACGATGTAACGACGGGAAAAACCTTTGGGGATCGCCGTAACTCCTAATTTGCATACCCAACGCTGGTTTACGACGCGAACTCCCCCCAGCGGCGGCCGCGGTATTGCATCCTAGGATCCGACAGTGTAAGTCCATTACACCTGTCGGATCTTAGGGATATCTATGCGTAACTGATTCTATGAATCAGCCGCATAGATACTCTGAGAGATACGATGGAGTATCTGAGATACTCCGTCGTATCTCTTTTGTGAATCTGGCCCATAGTTAGGTTAAAAAAAGAAGCAAGTCAATCTAGTTCAACCAACAAAGAAAAAAATATACACTAACCAATACCCACAGTTGATGCAGAGGAATTAAAAAAAAAAACCCATCAAAGCATGATCCAATTTGCTCCAACGAGAGAAAATTCCTTCCTGATCCCCCGAGAGGCAATTAGAATTTTTCCCGGATCAACTTTACCTATAAAATGTCAGTACACAGTTATATTATTATGCATCTAGGAAAGTATCCAGGCCTTTCTTAAAGCAATCTACTGAGATGGCCAGAACCACCTCTGGAGGGAGTCTGTTCCACATTTTCACAGCTCTGTGAACACACGATCGGAAATTCCGACAACAAAACCGTGGATTTTTTTTCCGAGGGAATTTTGGCTCAAACTTGTGTTGCATACACACGGTAACACAAATGTTGGAAATTCCGAACGTCAACACTACGACGAGCCGAGAAAAATTAAGTTCAATGATTCCGAGCATGCGTAGGATTTTTGAGCATCGGAATTGGCTACAGACGATTGGAATTTCTGACAAGAACTTTTGCTGTCGGAAAAATTGAGAACCAGCTCTCAAATTTTTCTTGTCGGAAATTCCGACCGTGTTTACGCAGCATTACTGTGAAGAAACCTTTCCGTATTTGGAGATTAAATCTCTTTTCCTCTAGACGTAAAGAGTGTCCCCTTGTCTTCAGTGATGACCTTAAAGTGAACTCAACACCAAGTTCACTATATGGACCACTTATATATTTGTACATGTTGATCATATCCCACCTTAATCTCCTATTCTTAAGAGAGAATATTATAAGACAGCCAAATACTCCCAGCGCTCAGTAGTCTTCGCCAGATTCTCTGGATACTGTAGTCCCCCACTGGGGCTTGGGGCTTGGAGCTTGAGGCTGGGTTGCACCATTGAAAATTGGATGCCGTATCCCCGCACCCAATTTGCAATAGCAGGAGATTTTGACTTACTCTCTATGGAGTCGGTTCACATATCTCCGCAGCAGGTCTAGTGCAGAAAAACGCTGTGCGTCTTTTGGTCTATTTCAGGTCACAATTCAGCCCAAAATCCAGGCTGAAATCGGACCTGAGGGTTCCAAAGTGCCTTGGATGGGATTGAACTTTCAATTCTGCGTCAGGATTTTACTGGATGGTGGCAGCCTGTGTGAGTACACAGGTGTGTAGAATCGTTATATACTCAAGCCTGAGTATAGCTCAGAGCTCCCAGTTTGGAGACAGCTCCCATATTGGAGACAGGAGGTCTCACCCAGGAGTCAGAGGTGCCCCAGCCAGAAGTCAAGAGACAGGAGGTCCCACTCAGGTGTCAGAGGCACCTTGGCCGGGAGTCAAGAGACAGGAGGTTTCACCCAGGGGTCAGAGGAGCCCCAGCCAGAAGTCAAGAGACAGGAGGGTCTCATCCAGGGGTCGGAGGTGCCCCAGCCAGAAGTCAAGAGGCAGGAGGTCCCACTCAGGTGTCAGGCACCTTGGCCGGGAGTCAAGAGATAGGCAGTCCCACCCAGGTGTCAGAGGCACATTGGCCAGAGGTCAAGAGACAGGAGGTCTCACCCAGGGATCAGAGCAGCCCAAGCCAGGAGTCAAGAGACAGGAGGGCTCACCCAGGGATCAGAGGAGCCCCAGCTAGGAGTCAAGAGACAGGAGGTCTCAACCAAGTGTCGGTGGCACCTCAGCCAGGAGTCAAGAGACAGGAAGTCTTGTTTTAGGAGTCAGGTGGGCTTCTATGCAGAGGCTAGGAATGGGCCATGCATTAGGGAGCTGCGACTAAAGGCTAAGTGAGCCAAGTGAACCAGGAGAGCTGGGCAACACAGTCAGCGGATCTGGTAAGGAGAGCAGCGGTTCTGTCGACAAGGAAGTCAGGTGGCGTACTAATTTCAGTTGACTTTTCATGTTGATGGAGGAAACCCCTGCATGGGCAACTGATGTTTATGCAAACTATCCCTTTTTGTTCAATACAAGTGGGATTGCCATGCCCTAAAATACAGTTTGGACTGGAGCAACTCATTGGGAAAAAAGCACCTACCACATGAGTATAATCACCCCAAGACCACAATTTCTACTGCCAATTTCATGAATTCACAATGACTGTCTACACCAGGGATCCTCAAACTATGGCCCTTCAGCTGTTGTAGAACTACACATCCCATGAGGCATTATAACACACTAACATTCACAGACATGACTAGGCATGATGGGAATTGTAGTTCCTGAACAACTTCAGGGCCGTAGTTTGAAGACCCATGGTCTACACAACTGGAATGTAAAGTCTCCTGAGATATGTTGAACCTCTTTCACTTCAAGAGGATTACTAATCGTTATGTTTCATGAAGAACTGCACCCTTTTGTGCTTCCATCTATGAAATGTCCACAAATATGGGAATTCAGGAGGACACTTCCACTATAGGCTGCACATTTTTTGTGTAAAACTTAAACTACAGTATATCCTAAAAAACAAGCAATGCAGCGATGACCAGAGTCCCCTGGTATAGATACTATATACGGCATAAAGAGTTTCTAAAGACTCAAATAAGTTCACAAAGAGATTTTGGCAACTATCATGTAGATGTTTTGAAAATCTGGGAGCAGCATTCATGTAGTGATGTGGTACAGGTGATATACATTTAATATCCCACAGTACTATGATGTGGAGAGGGTGCCATTATTCCAATGTAATGTCCATAGCTATGTCTCCATGGGTGAGTGTCAGCAGTAATGTCCTTCAATTGTATGGACATTAAACCATAGACATGGTATATACCAGTGATTGTGAACCTTGGCACCCCAGATGTTTTGGAACTACATTTCCCATGATGCTCAAGCACTCTGCAATGTAGTGGAGCATCATGGGAAATGTAGTTCCAAAACATCTGGGGTGCCAAGGTTCGCCATCACTGGTATATGCACTTCATGCAACAGTTGCAAAATGGCGTTTATCTCTTATGCCTCGTACACACGATCGGAATTTCCAATGAAAAAAGTTCAACTGAATTTTTTCATCAGATATTCTGACCGTGTGTGTGCCCCATCTGATTTTTTCCTTCAGGAATTCCGACGGACTTAGAAAGAGAACATGTTCTCTTTTTTTCTGACGGAAAACATTTCTATCGCCAATTCCGTTCGTTTGCATGGAACTCCGACGGAGAAAAAAAACATGCATGTTCTGAATCAAGTCAACGCATGCTCAGAAGCATTGAACTTAATTTTTCTCGGCTCGTCGTAGTGTTGTACATCACCGCTTTGACGGTCGGAATTTGGTGTGACACTGTGTATGCAAGACAGCTTGAGCGGAATTCCGTCGGAAAAATCAGTCGGAGTTTATCCTGACAGAAATTCCGATTGTGTGTACAAGGCATAATGGGTCAAATGGCCAATGTCCATCCATGAACTCTAAATCTGGCCATACACCAGCGAATTTTTTAAAATTTTTGAATCGTCTGTTTAATTTTCTGCTGTAGGGTCAAATCAACGATTGTTTTTAGCTGCAGTGACCAGAACATTTGAAGGAGCAGGGTATACATTTTTTCTCGACTGGGCATGTTTTATGCCTCGTACACATGGTCGGACTTTTGACCGTGCAAAAGTCTGCCCTGAGTCCGTTGGAAAGAAAGGGAACAGGTTCTCTATCTAAGGTCCGTCGGACTTCCGAAAAAAAGTCAGATGGAGGCTACACACAGCCTGTCTGACTTTTTTTCTCTGAAAATCCTGCCGTGTGTACGAGGCATTAGGCACAAATAAACCCTGTATAATATGTCTGGAATTCCATTCAAGTAGCAGGTCCGGACAAAATTTTAAGGGCTTTCAAACAAAATCAAATGACTGAATGATGGCCTTGTTAAATCCTTTGACCAACAAATTTTCAGATTTCCATAAGAACGTTGGAATGAAATTCCACTTGTGTATGGCAATCTCTAATCTCCATTGAACTGTAAAGCCTCGTACACACGATCGGACTTCCATCTGACTTTTCTGTAGATTTTGGTCCAAAGGGCGTTGGCCGTGAACTTGTTCTGCATACACATGGCAGAACATTTCCAGCCAACATTCACCAAACCACATGGTTTTTCATCTCTTTACCGCCACCCTTTGGGCAACTTCTGCTATTGTTGTCTGACGTTTAGCATTGGTTCGGAGCATGCGTGTTTGTACTTTGGATTTTAGTCCAATGGACTTGTGTACACACGATCGAATGATCCAACGTAACACATTTGTTGTCGGAAGGTTTGAGAGAATGCACAGCGAACATTTGTCTGTTGAAAAACAGACAACAATTGTCCAATGGAGCATACAGACGGTCGGATAGTCCGATAAAACACGTCCGTCCGACCACTGCTGTCGGAAAGTCTGATCATGTGTATAGGCCTTCAGAGGCATACAACATTACATGACCCCAATTAGGCCACTTGCCCCCCTCACACACAGTAGAAGTAAAAGTTTCATACCTCCCAACTTTTCGAGATGGGAATGAGGGACACCTATCGGCAAAAGTATGCAGGCATAGGACACACCTTTGTCACGCCCCCTTAAAGGAGAATTGTATGAAAAACAAGATTGGTTAAACCCACAAGTGCTTTTTTTTTACCACTACTATTCCTTTATATTGGCTTTTGGAATTTACAAATGCAGCAATTTAGAAATTGGATAAAAAGTTTAGCGCTGGAAAACACTTTTTGATAGATAAAAAGTGCATTTTACATACATCTGTATGGATCAGACCAAAATGAGGGACAAACGAGGAGTAAAGAGGGACAGAGGGACATTGCACCAAATCAGGGACAGTCCCTCAAAATCAGGGACAGTTGGGAGCTATGAAGTTTTTATACCATGATGTTTACGTATGTTGTAGCATTCACTTCTATTAAATAAATACAGATCTGGGTGAGATTACCAACCAGCGATTAGCAGCAATAAGGAAACAATGGCCATTACTTGTGCCGTCCTGAGATGAAGTTGTCCACAAACCCACCATCCAGATTAAAATGTAAACACAATTATGGCATTTACTGCAGGTAGGGTGAGCTACAGAAAGAAAACCTGAATTCTGGATAAAAAAAAGCATGCTTATTTATCTACTGAGATGTTCTAAAGAGATCTATAGATGAGCCTAAATGAGTCTATTAATACATTAGAAACATATACAGTGGAACCTCAGATAGCGAGCATAATCCGTTCCAGGAGAATGCTCGTAATCCAAAGTACTCATATATCAAAGCGAGTTTCCCCGTTGAAGTCAATGGAAACGGAAATAATTTGTTCTGCATGGACTTCAATGGCATGCAATACAGCATGCGGCCAGAGGTGGGGGGCGCCGGAGAGCCTTCGGGAATGGCAGGAAAGGCCCGAGGACACCTCGGCTGACTTCGGCAAACCTCAGAAAGGCTTGGAAACAAAGTATCTTTCCGAGCATTTTTGAACGGCGCCGATGGGCTCCGCTCGGCTCCGGCGCCCCCCCCCCCCACCTCAGGGCAAACGCACTCATTTTGTGAGACAACACTCGCAAAACCGAGTTAGGATCATTTCAAATACAGTGCTCGTATTGCCAAAACGATTGTTAACCGCGCTCCACTGTATATGCAGAATAAAACCAATGCCAACAGGGCAATGCTGCCAAAAAAATGGGCACTCAATAGGCAACTGGAGGGAATTGGTTGCAATGGAGGTTGCGTTAGCCCAAGATTAGGCAAATCCTCTCAACAAATATGCAGATTACTGTAAAGAAAACCCTTATAAAAAGGGATATTTGGCGATCTGAATACAATATTTGTATACACACCTAAGTATTCCTACATTACCATTAAGTTTGCTTTGCAATATTAAAAGTACTGAAATAAAAATATATATAAATATCAAGTAAAATCCAGTATTTTTTTGCCAAGTTGTTCATCTTGGAGGTCTATTGGTCACAAAAGTCTTTTGAAGGCACTTCGTAGACAAAATAAAATAAAATAAATATTGAACATGTCATCTATTGGAGTTTAATATTCTAATTACTTTGGTCATCCTCCATGGCTTGTAATCATGGCGCATCTTCTGGATTGCTCTCCATTATTCTCTGGATTGTGTGGAGAGGGATCTTTGGGAGGATGTGTCGCACTCGCCATCATGTGACCCTCCTCCTCATTGGTCCCTTGTCCCTTGTTTGGTGGAGAGCCTAGACAGAAAGACATTAAAAGTCACCAATGCTGTGAGTTTGAAACCAACAACCAGAAATATCCATCCCATACCCTGGAACATACAGTATTTTAACCACTTAAGCCCCGGACCAATATGCTGGCTAAAGACCCAAGGGGTTTTTACAGTTCGGGACTGCGTCGCTTTAACAGACAATTGCGCGGTCGTGCGACGTGGCTCCCAAACAAAATTGGCGTCCTTTTTTCCCCACAAATAGAGCTTTCTTTTGGTGGTATTTGATCACCTCTGCGTTTTTTATTTTTTGCGCTATAAACAAAAATAGAGTGACAATTTTGAAAAAAATGCAATATTTTTTACTTTTTTCTATAATAAATATCCCCCAAAAACATATATAAAAAAAATTTTTTCCCTCAGTTTAGGCCGATACGTATTCTTCTACATATTTTTGGTAAAAAAAATCGCAATAATCGTTTATCGGTTGGTTTGCGCAAAATTTATAGCGTTTACAAAATAGGGGATATTTTTTTTTTTTTTACTAGTAATGGCGGCGATCAGCGATTTTTTTTCGTGACTGCGACATTATGGCGGACGCTTCGGACAATTTTGACACATTTTTGGGACCATTGTCATTTTCACAGCAAAAAATGCATTTAAATTGCATTGTTTATTGTGAAAATGACAGTTGCAGTTTGGGAGTTAAACACAGGGGGCGCTGTAACATTTAGGGATCACTGTGTGTGTGTTTACTAGTGTAGGGGGGTGTGGCTGTAGGAATGAAGTCATCGATCGAGTCTCCCCTATAAAGGGGATCACCCGATCGATGCAGCCGCCACAGTGAAGCACGGGGAAGCCTTCAGCTCCGGGGAGCGATCGCGATGGAGCGGCTATAAACAAATAGTCGCACCGTCGTCCCGGATCGCTCCCCGAGCGGACCCGACCTCCGCATGTACCGGGGGGGTCCCGATCGGACCCCCCACCCACGTCTAGCAGAGGACGTACAGGTACGTGATTGTGCCTGTCCGTGCCATTCTGCCGACGTAAATGTACATGAGGAGGTCGGGAAGTGGTTAAGTAGGAATAGAGAAAGCTTTCCCCCTACTATACCCATAGACTGAACTGTTTGCATTTTTGACCCAGATCACACCGATTTTACTCATCAAAGCCAGTTTCCCCATTGAAATCAATGGAAACAAAAATAATTTGTTCCGCATTGACTTCAATGGCATGCAATACCACATGTGGCCAGAGGTGGGGGGGCACCGGAGAGCCTCGGAAACACCCGGAAAGGGCAGACGACACCTCGGCTGAATTCGGAAAGGTTTGGGAACGGAGTATTTCTGTGATTTTCCGAGCATTTCTGAAGGGCTCTGGACGGCACCGATCGGCTCTGGTGCCCCCCCACCTTTAGGCCAAACGCGGTATTGCACACCACTTTGGCTTAAATCCTGCTGCTTTTGCGAGACAACACTCGCAAACCGAGTCAGGATTTTTTTTTAAATACAGCGCTCGTATTGTGAAACGCTTGTTAACCACGTTACTCGCAATCCGAGGTTCCACTGTATTTTGTTATCTCTCTTCAAAAAGCCAAGTCTGTTATAAGCCAGATAACTCCTGACAAATTCTCTGACACATGAGATAAAAGCAGCCTGACATTTCTGTCTGGGGGGTTGCTATAAATAGATTAGCAGGGAGCTGGCCCTGTTACAAAACACTTCTGATAGTCTCTGTCTATATGGAGAGGGGGTGTGTGCGCCTTTCCTCCAAGCAGCTGTATGCCCAGACATAACACACTGTGTTAAACAGGAAGAGAACATTTCTTAACAAGATCTGAAACTTTCTGAACAGTACATAAATGAGAAGACAGCAGATATGGATGTAAAACATATGTAGGGAGATTTTTTTCATCTCAGTATATCATCTCAGGCTGTTCACTTCACTGGGTGTATGGAAGGTTTACATCCACTTTAATTTGATATCTTGAATTTTCCACGGTGCCCAGTCAGGAATTTTTCAGTTTTACTTCCAAGCTATTTAATGACATTTTAAATTTACAAGAGAAATCTGGTGGGCCTCAGTTATCTGACTGACTTCACATTCCAGATGTTAAAAAGCATTCAGTAAAGACGGTAGAAGCCCCTCAATGGCCACAGTAGGTATGCTGTGTCGGCAACTTATTGCAGCGATCCTAACGATAGAGTTCCCAAAAGATAAAATAGAAATTTATTTAGAGTACTTATTATTTATATCTGTTTTTGGTGGCTTTAAAGTGGTTTTAAATGCTCCTCTGTGCAGCAGCCCTCAATACTTACCTGAGCGTGATCTTCCTCCAGCGATGTGCACAAGAGCCTTGGCTCTCCGGGGACTCTTCTATCTCATTTGCCAATCACAGCCAATGAGGAGAGAGAGGGGACATGGCCGAGCCACGGCTCTGTGTGTAAATGGACACCCAAAGCTGCGGCTGCTTGGGGGTGCCCCCATCACAAGCTACTTGCTCTGTGGGCACTTGGTAGGAGGAAGGGGCCAAGAATGCAGATGAGGGACCTGAGAAGAGGAGGATTGGGCTGTAATACCACTGCACACAGCAGGTAAGTATACATGTTTGTTATTTTTTCGTTTTTTTTTTTTTTAATAATTGCCTTTAAAGCGGATATCCCGCAGCCCCCCCCCCCCTTTTTTTTTGGCATTATATTATTGAAAGCATATCAAATGAGTTACTCACTTCTCTGCCATTTCTAATCATCTGCACAGCGATTTCGTCTGGAATGATAACTTTTATTTCGTCAGGAAAGCCATTTCCATTTTGCTTGTGGGCATGAGAAGCCCACAAGCACTTAGGGGCAAATCCACAAAAAACCTGCCTAACTTAACTTTTAGCAGTTAAGTTACACTGGCGGAAAATTTCTACCTAAGTGCCCGATCCACAAAGCACTTACCTAGAAATTTTTGGCTGTGTAACTTAAGTGCCTCCGTCGCAAGGCGGTCTTCTCATCCAGGGGGCGATGACAATTTAAATGAGGCGCGCTCGACTCGAAATTCCCCCAGCGGCGGATGCGGTACTGCATCCTAAGATCTGACAGTGTAAGTGTCTTACAGATGTCAGATCTTATGCCTAACTTTGGAAAACTGCTTCTGTGGATCAGTTCCAAAGATAGGCACAGGGATACGCAGGCTGAACAGCAGTTCCGCCTGCGTATCCCTTTTGAGGATTTGGCCCTTACTTCCTTGTTTTGGTGAATGCTGAACTCCCAGCATTCACTGCCTCTCGTTCCTGCACATGCCCAGTTCCGTCGCCGCCATCTTGCTACACCCCGCACTCCTGCACAGTAATGATAGAGCGTGAAGGGGGAAAGCGGACATCTTGTTACACCCACCGGAGTTTTAGACTTCAGTTGTTTTAAACACAAAACGGATACTGTAATTAAGCATATAAGCTCCGTTTTGTGTTGAAAATAACTGTGAAATCTAAAACTCCGGTGGGTGTAACAAGATGTCCGCTTGCCCCCTTCACACTCTATCATTACTGTGCAGGAGTGTGGGGTGTAGCAAGATAGCGGCGAGGCTCCGCAATGACTCCTGGGAGCAATGAGAAAAGCTCCCAGGACACAGTGTGGGTGAAGGATATGACGCACTACGCGCAGAATACCCGCAGAAGAGGGGACAGGAAGCCGAGTGACAGATGCTGTAATCAATGTTTTGTACTGCATTAGAGTATGCTATTTGATTAACCACATCCATACCAGCCCATTGTAAAATGACGTCCACAAAGGACCTCTAACGATCCGGGTGGACGTCATAAGACGTCCTGGGCTTTGCGGGTGGATATCTGAATGATGCCTGCAGCTAGAGGCATCATTCAGATATCCTTCTCTTCTGCCGGCGATTCTGCACAACGTAAGAACGATCATAGCGGCGGTTCCGCCGCTAGATCGTTCTTACAGGCGGCGGGAGGGGACATCCCCCCCTCCCGCCGCCATCCGGTGCTTCTCCGGGCTCTCCCGTGCCATCGGGGGCCCGGAGAAGGAATCGTCCGGTGTCGGCAGGAAGCATAGAGATGACTGGTGACCAGATGGTCACCAGTCATCTCTATGACCGTTGGAGGACCCGGGCGCCATGTGATGACGTCACACCCGGGTCCCCGTAAGTAAACAAAGCCGCTATTGCGGCTGCTAAGCAACACTGATCATGAGATCAGTGATTTTTTTTCACCGATTTCATGCTTTCCAGCCTGGAGGAGAGATGTGGGGTCTTATTGACCCCGCCTCTCTCCATAAAGAGTACCTGTCACACACATTCCTATTACAAGGGATGTTTACATTCCTTGTAATAGGAATAAAAGTGATAATAAAAAAAAAAAAATTAAAAAAAAAGTGTAAAAAAATAAATAAATATGTAAAAAAAAAAAATAAAAAAAAAAAATATTTTTTTTTAACACCCCTGTAGCTCGCGCGCAGAAGCGAGCGCACACGCAAGTCCCGCCGACATATGTAAACGACGTTTAAACCACATATGTGAGGTATCGCCGTGTGCGTTAGAGTGCCAGCAACAATTCAAGCACTAGATCTCCTCTGTAAATCTAAACTGGTAACCTGTACAAAATTTCAAAGCGTTGCCTATGGAGATTTTTAAGTACCAAATTTTGGCGCCATTCCATGAGTGTGCGCAATTTTAAAGCGTGACATGTTAGGTATCTATTTACTCGGTGTAACATCATCTTTCATATTTTACAAAAAAATTGGGCTAACTTTACTGTTTTGTTATTTTTTTAATTCATGGATGTGTACTGAGGATGTATGTTCTGTGGGAACGCTTGTAAAGCAATTGTAATAAGAAACCACTTGAGAAGTAGAACTCTAGAGTACTTACTGCAGAGGTAGGCTAGGAGGCACAGGAAGAAATGTGCAACCAGAAACATCAGAAATGTAGCCAAGAGGTACCCTGCCTTCTGAAGATCTATGACATCGTCTGTAAAACATGAATAAAAAAAGTATTAGAGATACTCTATTTTTTATATTCTACCACAATCCTTACTAAACGTGATTTACAGCTTTTGACTACAGGATTTCCAGAGCCCTGGGGGGACAGACTGGACACAAGAAGAGTCACTAGAACTCAGTGATAAAAATAAACTTAAACACTTAAGGACCACCTAACGCCGATATACGTCGGCAGAATGGCACGGCTGGGCACAATCACGTACCTGTACGTCTTTTTTAAGAGCCCGTGGGTCCGAAGCTCTGTGACCGCGGCCGCGGGACCCGATGTCCCGCGATCGGTCACAGGAGCTGAAGAACGGGGAGAGGTGAGTGTAAACACATGGTCCCCGTTCTTTACAGTGTCACTGATCGTCTGTTCCCTGATATAGGGAAAGACAATCAGTGACGTCACAAGGCCAGCCCCGCCCCCCTACAGTTTGAGGTCACACTTAACCCCTACAGCGCACCCTAGCGGTTAACTCCTAAACTGCAATTGTCATTTTCACAGTAATCAATGCATTTTTATAGCACTTTTTGCTGTGAAAATGACAATGGTCCCAAAAATGAGGCAAAATTGTCCGGTGTGTCCGCCATAATGTCGGTCACGAAAAAAAAAAAAAAAAAAAAAAAATCGCTGATCGCCGCCATTAGTTGTAAAAAAAAAATTATTAATAAAAATGCCATAAAACTATCCCCTATTTTGTAAACGCTATGAATTTTGCGCAAACCAATAGTTTTTACCAAAAATAGGTATAAGAATACGTATCGGCCTAAACATTTTGGGGATATTTATTATAGCAAAAAGTAAAAAATATTGAATTTTTTTCAAAAATGTCGCTCTATTTTTGTTTATAGCGCAAAAAATAAAACACTAAGTGCAATTTAGCGTGTTCACCCTGGGATCTAGATGACCTTGTCCCATCGCTGCAACCACCACCACATCCAAGGACTACTAGCTGCAATATGTTACCCTATTGTTTTGGGGTTTATGCCTCGTTTTCACTAAGCGGAACGGTTCGGGTCGGTACAGTTTGGGAGGGTTAGAATGGTCTGGCCTATTCAGGTGAGCGTTTCCACTGCAAGTCGGACCGTCAGGGGCCATACAGGGTTTAGAAAAAATGCCTAGCGTGTCCGCCAATTAGTGGAATGTATTGTAGCTCCGCCCTAACCAAACCGTACTATTTTCTATGGCCCAACATCTGAAGCAGGACCCGGAATGGTGCGGTACGGTTCGTTGTATGGGCCGCTTTCATAATGGAAACACTCAAAATAGTGTAGTGTACCGTACCAACCCGAACCGATCCGCTCAGTGGAAACGAGGCATTAGAAACAATTTATGTATCTAAATAGTGAGAATGGCTCTGGGCAGTGGAGGCTGGTGCTCAAAATTTTTGGGGGGCCGCAAACAAACGGAAAAATAAAATAAAACATCAATTGAAGCCTCACTGTGCCCATCAATTGCCGCCACTGTTCCCATCAATTGCCGCCACTGTGCCCTTTAAACGCAGCCACTGTGCCATAAAATTGTCGCCACTGTGCCATGCCATTGTCACCACTGTGCCCATCAATTGTCGCCACTGTGCCATGCCAAACGCAGCCACTGTGCCATGCCATTGTCGCTACTGTGCCCATCAATTGCCGCCAGTTTGCCTCTAAAATGCTGCCAGATTGCCCCAAAATACCGCCAGATTGCCCTGCATTTAAAATTTGTCTAACAAGGTGGACATGCTTATTGTATACACATTGTTGGGTGACTTACACGTGAGGTAGTAATGGATCACTATACACACAGTAAAGGCCACCTCTAGTAGTCGTGCGGAGTAAAGCAGACATCCCCATAATATCCGTAACTCTTCGCATTCAAGACCTGGAATGTAATACAAGTAAAACATTTATGATAATTATGAAACAACAGACCCATAGCTCACAGATAAGTTATATCTCCTACTATTCAGACATACAAAAAGTGTCTCCTCTAGTGGCTTACTCTTTCAGTGCTCAGACCATACGCCACACACTGCATCAAATTGGTCTACATGGCTGTTGTCCCAGAAGGAAGCCTCTTCTAAAGATGATGGACAAGAAAGCCCACAGTTTGCTGAAGACAAGCGGACTAAGGACATGGAATACTGGAACATGGACTGTCCTGTGGTCTGATGAGCCCAAGATCAACTTTTTAGGTTCAGATGGTGCCAAGCGTGTGTGGCGGCAACCAGGTGAGAAGTACAAAGACAAGTGTGTCTTCCCTACAGTCAAGCATGGTGGTGGGAGTGTCATTGTCACTGGGGAGCTACAGATTGAGGGAACCATGAATGCCAACATGTACTGTGACATACTGAAGCAAAGCATGATCCCCTCTATTCAGAGACTGGGCCGCAGGGCAGTATGCCAACATGATAATGACCCCAAACACACCTCCAAGACGACCACTGCCTTGCTAAAGAAGCTGAGGGTAAAGGTGATGGACTGGCCAAGCATGTCTCCAGACCTAAATCTTATTAAACATCTTTGTGGCATCCTCCAACGAAAGGTGGAGGAGCGAAAGGTCTCCATCATCCACCAGCTCTGTGATGTCATAATGGAGGAGTGGAAGAGGACTTCTGTGGCAACCTGTGAAGCTCTGGTGAACTTTATGCCCAAGAGGGTTAAGGCAGTGCTGGAAAATAATGGTGGCCACACAAAATATTGACACTTTGGGCCCAATTTGGACATTTTCACTTAGGGGTGTACTCACTTTTGCTGCCAGCGGTTTAGACATTAATGGCTGTGTGTTGAGTTATTTTGAGGGGACAGCAAATGTACACTGTTATACAAGCTGTACACTCACTACACAACATTGTAGATACACAGTGTCATTTCTTCAGTGTTGTCACATGAAAAGATTTACAAAAATGTGAGGGGTGTAAATTGATATTTAGATAGAGATATATATATATATATATATATATATATATATATACATACAGTATACTTGTGTATACTGTATGTATATATATATATATATATATATATATATATATATATCTCTATCTAAATATCAATTTACGCAGAGCTTTACATATAAATTATACATTCACATCAGTCCCTGCCCTCAAGGAGCTTACGTTCTAACTCACATTCATACATATACATACTAGGAACAATTTGGACAAGATCCAATTAACCTACCAGCATGTCTTTAGAGTGTGGAAGGAAACCGGAGTACCCGGAGGAATCCCAAGCAGGCCCCGGGAGAACATGCAAACTGCAGGCAGGTAGTGTCATGGTTGGGATTCAAACCAGAAACCCTTTGGCTGCTAGGGGAAAGTGCTAACCACTACACCACTGTGCCGCCCTCATGTGAAACTTTGGCCCAGATTCTCAAAGGGCTTACGACGGCGCAGCGCCATGCACGCCGTCGTAAGTCCTAATCTGGGCCGTCGTATCTATGCGACTGATTCTTAGAATCAGTTACGCATAGATAACCATTAGATCCGACAGGCGTAAGGCTCTTACGCCGTCGGATCTTAAGTGCAATTTTTTTTTTTGCCCGCTAGGTGTCGCTTCCGTAGTTTTCCCCGTCGAGAATGCAAATTAGCTAGATACGCGAATTCCCGAACGTACGCGCAGCCGACGCAGTAAAGTTACAACGTTTACGTTAGGCTTTTCCCGGCGTAAAGTTGCCCCTGCTATATGAGGCGCAACCAATCTTAAGTATGGCCGTCGTTCCCGCGTTGAAATTTATAAATTTACGTAGTTTGCGTAAGTCATCCGTGAATGGGGCTGGACGCCATTTACGTTCACGTCGAAACTAACGACGTCCTTGCGACGTCATTTGGAGCAATGCACCCTGGGATATTTTACGGACGGCGCATGTGCAGTACGTTCGGCGCGGGAAAGCGCTTCATTTAAATGCAACACGCCCCCCTACCCGCCGAATTTGAAATAGGCGGGCTTACGCCGGGTGATTTACGCTACGGCGCCGCAACTTTACACGCAAGTGCTTTGTGAATAAAGCACTTGCATGAAAAACTTGCGGCGGCGTAACGTAAATGACATATGTTACGGCGCCGCGGAGATACGCCAGATATACCAGAATCTGGCCCTTTGTCTTTTTTGCCATACATGGTTGTCCCCCCTTAAGTCTTCCACATATAAAATGTCTGTTTTTCCTAGTTGGTAGAGAATCACAAGTCCTATAACTCTACAGCATTCGTACAACCTCCAACAGTGCTTCCCATCCTCCAACTAAAGACTCATCCCCAACAGGGCACCAAGTTGCACAGTCCCATTAGGGTTGCCACCTTTTCACCAAACCAAACCCGAACACTTTAGTGGTGCACACAACAATTTTTTTTATTTTTTTTTGCAATTTCCACTATAGGTTTGTAAAAGACCTGGGACACCTTTAGGTGCCCTAATAACGGTAGTATTGCAGCGCATGTAGCGTCCTGTGATGAACAGTGGGTGTGGCCAAATTGTGTTACTAATGGAAGAAGCTTTAGGAATCTAGTTAACTCAAACAAGGTCAGTCTGTCCCCCAGTACAGCCCCCCCCCGGTCAGTCTGTACCCCAGTACATCCACCCCAGGTCAGTCTGTACCCCAGTACATCCACCCCAGGTCAGTCTGCCCTCCAGTATAATCCTTCCTTGGTCAGTCTGTCCCCTAGTACATCTCCCCCCAGGTCAGTCTGTCCTCCAGTATAATCCTTCTTTGGTCAGTCTGTCCCCCAGTACATCTTCCCCCAGGTCAGTCTCCCCTCCAGTATAATCCTTCCTTGGTCAGTCTGTCCCCCAGTACATCATCCCCCAGGACAGTCTGCCCTCCAATATAATCCTTCCTTGGTCAGTCTGTCCCCCAGTACATCCACCCCAGGTCAGCCTGCCCTCCAGTATAATCCTTCCTTGGTCAGTCTGTACCCCAGTACATCCACCCCAGGTCAGTCTGCCCTCCAGTATAATCCTTCCTTGGTCAGTCTGTACCCCAGTACATCTTCCCCCAGGTCAGTCTGCCCTCCAATATAATCCTTCCTTGGTCAGTCTGTCCCCCAGTACATCTTCCCCCAGGTCAGTCTGCCCTCCAATATAATCCTTCCTTGGTCAGTCTGTCCCCCAGTACATCTCCCCCCAGGTCAGTCTGCCCTCCAGTATAATCCTTCCTTGGTCAGTCTGTCCCCTAGTACATCTCCCCCCAGGTCAGTCTGCCCTCCAGTATAATCCTTCCTTGGTCAGTCTGTCCCCCAGTACATCTTCCCCCAGGTCAGTCTGCCCTCCAGTATAATCCTTCCTTGGTCAGTCTGTCCCCTAGTACATCTCCCCCCAGGTCAGTCTGCCCTCCAGTATAATCCTTCCTTGGTCAGTCTGTCCCCCAGTACATCTTCCCCCAGGTCAGTCTGTACTCCAGTACAGTCCCCCCCCCCACCCCCTGGTCTGTACCCCAGTACATCCCCCCAGGACAGTCTGTACCGCAGTATAATCCCCCCCAGGCCAGTCTGTACCCCAGCTAAAGGACGCCCACCAATATAATTAAAAGCACAGGAAGTCAATGGGAGGGGAGAGGGAGATAAGAGGACTGGTACTGCAGGGCTGCCACTGATGTGTCCTGGTTTCAGGTAGACAAACCCGGACAAAGAATCTAAAACCCGGACTGTCCGGGTGAACCCCGTACAGGTGGCAACCCTAAGTCCCATAACCCCCTCCACAAACCCTATCCCCCCTCCCCCCCCCCCCACGGTGACACCCAGCCCCATCCAGAGCCTTCCAGCATTTCAATACATATTTGACCTTCTCATACTTTTATTGTGCGAGTTAAAACATAATGCTTTACTGTTGGGACATGAATAGGAAGCCCTGGTCTCCAAAAGGTTCAGAACCTCTGACTTACATTATCACAGTACAATGCTCTGTGACCACTAAAATTCCTATAAAGATCAGTAGCTCACCTTTAAATGTCAAACACAGCAAGTGTGTGTATTCAACAGCCAGGAGAACCAAACAGACAATGGAGATGGCGAGGAAAAACGGATTGTATTCATATACTGCGAAAATAAAGACAAATCACATAAAGTCTTTATTAGTAATTGTAATAAGCAGAAAACAATCAGCATCACACAGACATATTCCAGGTCAGATTGAAGCGTTATTCATTTGTTGCTGTCACCAAGGCCCATTTAGCGAGGCCCAGACTGGCCAACTTCTAATTGCGGAATTTGCCGAAGGGGTTTCAGTTTCTAAAAGCACCGCCACAGCTCACCTCTCCCCTGTCACAGAGCTGCTCAGCCGCTGCTGACTTCTCTGGCAAACGGAGCAGGGGAAAATATTGCGCTCTCATCACTTTACCAATTACGGGGGCTCGACTGCATCCACTACAACTGCTTCCTGATGTCAACTCTGGTGGGCGTCACCCGGGTGTGGTCCCCCCCCATAGCGACGCCACTGCCATCCTGACTGGTCTACATATGGGCACCTCCGACTTCATAACACCCATTTAAAAAGGGCAACTTAAAGGGTAAGTTCATGCAAGATGAAAAGGTGAATTCAGTCCAAATATCCTGGCCACTCCTAAGGACCATACACCGCACACCACAATACACAGCCTTGGAGTGAGTATCCATCAAAGCTCACAATGACTAGCAATGCCATGTGACTGCTCTGACCAATGAGAGGCTCATCTGGGGCGTCTACTTTTACCAGTAAGGTGTCCCAGAAGAAAAAAAAGCACTTCTTATTGGTCAGTGTGGTCACAAAATCGTGCAAACCAATAGGGTCCAGAGGGGTGACCAGGATATTTAGAGTTTGTTCACCTTTCATTTTTTATAAAAAGGTGAATTTACCCTTTAAATTATCACATGATCAGAGCATTTCTGACACAAATATGAAGCCATTCTACTGTGTAGAGAGAGAGAGAAAGAGAGAGAGAGAGAGAGAGAGAGAGAGAGAGAGAGAGAGAGAGAAATAAGATTGAACTTCTAATGTTTTGTGTAGGTAGATGAAGATGCAGGTGGATAGGTTTGTGAAGGTGGATGAGGTTTGAGAAGCTAGATGTGGTTAGTGCAGGTGGATGTGGTTGGTGCAGGTGGATGAGGTTGGTGCAGATGGATGTGGTTATGGCAGGTGGATGTGGTTGGTGAAGGTAGATGAGGTTGGTGAAGGTGGATGAGACTGGGGCAGGTGGATGAGGTTGGTGCAGGTGGATGAGGTTAATGCAGGTAGATGTGGTTGGTGCAGGTGGATGAGGTTTAAGAAGCTAGATGTAGGTGGTGCAGGTGTATGTAGTTGGTAAAGGTGGATGAGGTTTCTAAAGGTAGATGTGGTTGGTGAAGGTAGATGAGGTTTGAGAAGCTAGATGTGATTGGGACAGGTGGGTGAGATTGGGACAGGTGGATGAGGTTGGTAAAGGTGGATGAGGTTGGTGCCGTTAGATGTGGTTGGTGCAGGCAGATGAGGTTGGTGCAGGTAGATGAGGTTGGTGCAGGTAGATGAGGTTGGTGCAGGTAGATGTGGTTGGTGCAGGTAGATGTGGTTGGTGCAGGTAGATGTGGTTGGTGCAGGTAGATGTGGTTGGTGCAGGTAGATGTGGTTGGTGCAGGTAGATGTGGTTAGTGAAGGTGGATGAGGTTGGTGCAGGTAGATGAGGTTGGTGAAGGTGGATGAAGTTGGTGGATGTGGTTATGGCAGGTGGATGAGGTTGGTGCAGGTGGATGTGGTTATGGCAGGTGGATGTGGTTATGGCAGGTGTATGAGGTTGGTGCAGGTGGATGAGGTTGGTGAAGTTGGATGAGGTTGGTGAAGTTGGATGAAGTTGGTGAAGGTGGATGTGGTTATGGCAGGTGGATGAGGTTGGTGCAGGTGGATGTGGTTATGGCAGGTGGATGTGGTTATGGCAGGTGTATGAGGTTGGTGCAGGTGGATGAGGTTGGTGAAGTTGGATGAGGTTGGTGATGTTGGATGAAGTTGGTGAAGGTGGATGTGGTTATGGCAGGTGGATGAGGTTGGTGAAGGTGGATGAAGTTGGATGTGGTTATGGCAGGTGGACGAGGTTGGTGCAGGTGGATGTGGTTTGTGAAGGTAGATGAGGTCTGAGAAGCTAGATGAGGTTGGTGCAGGTGGATGTGGTTGGTGCAGGTGGATGTGGTTGGTGAAGGTAGAAGAGGTTTGAGAAGCTTGATGTGGCTGGTGCAGGTGGATGTGGTTGGTGAAGGTAGAAGAGGTTTGAGAAGTTTGATGTGGTTAGTGAAGGTGGATGAGGTTTGTGACGGCAGATGAGGTATGAGATGTGTGCTTGTAAATGCTGGTTAACCATGTGTAGCGCCTGTGTACTTTCAGGTACAGGTGCTATCTTAAATTTAGGGGGGGATGAGAGAGTTAGTTAGCTCTAATCCAGTTGATTTGTCTAAATTGGATCTCTGCTTCAGCTGGGCTGTACTGTGGGCTCATTCTGCTGTTGCTGTGGTGTTGTTCCACCCCAGGGCAGTATATGGCAGCAGTGGAGTCCAGGCTGGGGTGCCTCTTGCTAGCAGCCAATCAGGAGGGGTTTTCCCTCGCGGGGCATGCTGGGAAAGGGTACTTCTGGAGCAGACACCATTGGGCGGGTCCTTGGTCCTGGTGTGGCGCCCACCTTTAGGGTGACCACACATCACGACTCCCCGGCGATGTGGCCTACCAGGCCGGGGTGCCCGTGCCACGCGGTGTTCCTGGTTCCGGGACCATGTTGGCCCGGAACATTTAAAGCTGTGGCGGGGCTCCAGTAATCGACTGGGCCCCAACTCTGAGAAGATCCCAAGCGAGATAGCTGTTCGGTAGGGAGTCAGTCTGAGGAGCGCCAATGAGAGGCTGGCGGTCCAACAGGGCCTAGACAATCCACCGGGGATCGAGGTCATCGGACACTGAGGGGGTAGATTTTGGCCACCTGTCAGACGTAAACCAAGTGAAACTACCTGAGAGAGATTTGGGCAAGAAGAAGTTTACTGAGGAGAACAGTCTCCATAACCTAAGTTCTGAGGCCATGTCTGTGGCAGAGATCTGTTCCTCTCAAAGTTCCGAGTGATACCATGGCTGCCAGGTCGGTGTGAGAGGCCTGTCCAGGTACACTATACCCACTCTGGCTGGAGTGGCGACGAAAGTAAAGTGTCGTTGGAAGCAGGACTGTTTCCATACTGTTGAGCCTGAATCTGCTACTTCTCCTTCTTCTATACTTCTACTACCTCAAGTTTACTGTTTACCGTGTTGGGTAAAATAAAGCATAAGAAAAGACACCTGCTGTTTGGACATTCCATCATTGCTGCTCTCGTCATCATCTACCCCTAGACGCTCACAGAGGTAACACACCATCCCAATCTATAACCAGCGGCTCCTTCGGGGGTGAGCGCTACAAATATATAAAATGGAACAGCACATACGGCTCAGTATTTATTATACCATTCAGAATAGAACAATATTGTATGCTAATATGTAATATAGCTTATTGGTTTTTATACACAGCGTGAGAAACCAGTGGTCCTGTCACAGTGGCATTTCTAGGAGGTGTCATCACCGGCAGTATAATCCCTTACCGTACATTTTCTCCAATGTGCATCACTCTCCCGCTGGCCGAAACAAGAATCTTACTAGTGAAGGCGCAGCGAAGGAATGACCCCTGGCCAGTTAGGCTGGCAAGTGTGTGATACTGTAAGAGAAGGTTGGAGTGGGTCCCAGGCCAGGCTGTACAGTTTAAAGACCAACTCTAGCCAAACACTTGTGACTTGTGTAGAGTTTGGTGCTTGCCCAGAGTTTTACTTCAAACTTTGGTTGGATGTATCAAGAAAACAAAGCAACCAATCACAAAGGACAGGCTGCCAAGGTAAGAAAATAAATCTCATACTGGAAAATAATCACCTTTTTTATAGGTTTCAATCTTGTTTCTAGAACAAGTATGTTATCATTCGTATTTTTCAAATTGTGTTTGCACAATATACAAATGTATTGTATAACCACTTGCCGACCGCCGCATGTATATGTACGTCCACAGAATGGCACGTACAGGCAAATGGGCGTACAGGTACGTCCTTGCCTTTCCGCGGGTCGGGGGTCCAATCGGGACCCACCCCGCTACATGCGGCGGTCGGATTCCAGCAGGGAGCGATCCGGGACGACGGCGCGGATATTCGTTTATAGCCGCTCCGTCGCGATCGCTCCCCGGAGCCGAAGAACGGGGAGAGCCGTATGTAAACACAGCTTCCCCGTCCTTCACTATGGCGGCTGCATCGATCGAGTGATCCCTTTTATAGGGAGACTCGATCGATGACGTCAGTCCTACAGCCACACCCCCCTACAGTTGTAAACACACACTAGGTGAACCCTAACTCCTACAGCGCCCCCTGTGGTTAACTCCCAAACTGCAACTGTCATTTTCACAATAAACATTGCAATTTAAATGCATTTTTTGCTGTGAAAATGAAAATGGTCCCAAAAATGTGTCAAAATTGTCCGAAGTGTCCGCCAAAATGTCGCAGTCACGAAAAAAATCGCTGATCGCCGCCATTAGTAGTAAAAAAAAAAAATAATAATAAAACTAATCACCTATTTTGTAAACGCTATAAATTTTCCGCAAACCAATCAAACGCTTATTGCGATTTTTTTTTACCAAAAATAGGTAAAAGAATACGTATCGGCCTAAACTGAGGGAAAAAAAAATGTATATATGTTTTTGGGGGATATTTATTATAGCAAAAAGTAAAAAATATTGCATTTTTTTCAAAATTATCGCTCTATTTTTGTTTATAGTGCAAAAAATAAAAACCGCATAGGTTATCAAATACCACCAAAAGAAAGCTCTATTTGTGGGGAAAAAAGGACGTCAATTTTGTTTGGGAGCCACGTCGCACGACCGCGCAATTGTCTGTTAAAGCGACGCAGTGCCGAATTGTAAAAACGCCTTTGGGCATTTAGCAGCATATTGGTCCGGGGCTTAAGTGGATAATCCACCTTGTCTTGACCACCTCTTACCTGGGATGAAGGATGACACAACGCTGGCAATCTGGCAGACCAGGGACAGAATGCCATTTAGCGCAAGACTCTTCTTAACAGATTTCTGGAAGCGGTCACCTGGAAACACAGAACAGGTACGGTCAGGTCTGATTCACTTGTGTGATTAAACCCATTAGCAGGATATCTCTTAGGAAAGCTTGCTAATGGCCATATGAGAACACAAATAGTACTTAGCAGAAGTCTGGCGAACAGAACACATAAACCACTTGAAGCATTTCTTTAGGAAATCGCCAAGTAGACATACATCTTGACAAGGTGGGGGGGGGGGGGGGGGTTGGGGTACCTTTACATTTTTTGTAGTATTCATTTGAATAGCCATCAATACTAGGGGCTTTAGCCAAGGGGAGAGAGTTTTCGCACTTTTAGAACAAATGTGTTCTAAGAATTTGAACGGTATAATTAGCACATCAGAAGGGACTAAATAGAAATTCATTGTTGGAGTTTACACCCCCCCTTTTTTTTTTAAACCCTGTACATATTTAGCCAAAAATAGGCACAATCGGCCCAGATTCTCAGTCAGCAGCGTAAATGTAGGCGGGCGTAGCGTATCGTAGTTACGCTACGCCGCCGCAACTTAGAGAGGCAAGTGCTGTATTCAAAAATCACTTGCGTCTAAAGTTACGGCGGCGTAGCGTAAATCTGCCGGCGTAAGCGCGCCTAAATCAAATGAGGAACAGGGGGACGTGTTTTATGTAAACTAATCATGACCCCACGCAAATGACGCTTTTTTCGAACGGCGCATGCTCAGTATCACGTCGAATTTTCAAATTAAATTACGCCCGCTCAATGCCTAGTCGACGTGAACGTAACTTACGTCCATCCCCATTCACGACTTACGCAAACGACGTAAAACACGACGCTGTTCCGACGTCCATACCCAACATGACTTACCCCTGCTTTATGAGGGGGTAACTTTACCTGATTTTCGTTATGGGAAGAAGGGAACGTTGACGGGGATATCATACCGATACCGTCACAATTGGTTGGTAGCAGTGGGATTTTTCCCTTCTATTCCCCTTCACACCCGGATTCCAAGCAGACACTGGAAGAACTACTGGAAGTTCGTGGAAGGATTGCTAGCAACAAAACCAAACGGGTCATCATGGCAGAATCAATGGAGCTAGACCAGGAGGACGGGATTGCAGCAACGCCAGCAGTACAAGAGATGGAGACACCAGTGATTCAGGAGGAGGAATCGCCAGCCAACAAGCTAATGAGAGAGAAGCTAGCGTGGTTCGGCCCGAACCCAACGCCAGATGTGGTACTGAAAGTGATGGACCTGTTAGCGAAGGAGGCTAAAGAAATAAGAGACGCGGAGCTACAGAAGGCTAAACAAATAAGGGACGCAGAACTACAGAAGGATAAACAAATAAGAGACGCAGAGCTACAGGAGGATAAACAAATAAGGGACGCAGAACTACAGGAGGCTAAAGAAATAAGGGACGCAGAACTACAGAAGGATAAACAAATAAGGGACGCAGAACTACAGTTAAAACTGGCAGCAGTCCAACAAGCAGCCGCACATTCTCCAAACAGTGAGTACAGCACAGCAGACGCAAGGAAAATTCCGTTTAGCGCTTTTAAAGCTTTTGATGAAAAGGACTGTGAGATTGATAACTTCCTGGCGGATTTTGAGCGACAATGTAACCTGCACCGAATAGCTAGAGGAGACTGGGTTGCAATATTGTCAGGCAAACTGTCAGGCAAAGCTTCTGATGCTTTCCGGACCGTGCCAGATCAGGATATTCATAGCTACGCCCGGGTTAAAGAAGTGCTCCTGGCTCGTTATGCAGTAACCCCAGAGTCCCACCGACAGAAGTTCAGGGACTCACGCAAAACCACGAAAGACTCTTATGCGGAATGGGCATGCCAATTGTCCCTGTCGGCCTCTAACTGGGCTAACAGCAGCCAGGCCACCACCGCAGAGGACATTTTGCAACTAATGCTCCTGGAGCAATTTTACAATCACATCCAGACGGACGTCAAAGATTGGGTGAGAGATCGCAGGCCCATGACTCTACCAGAGGCCGCGAAGTTGGCGGATGAATATGCAGATACTCGCAAGACGAACCAGGTCACACCACAGGAACAACCTCCACCACAAACGGTGCCCTCACACCCACCAACCGCTAGATACCAACCTCCTAACAGACCGGTGACATCTAGCCCTCGCTATCATCGCCAGGAGGGCAACGAACAACGCTGCTTCCGGTGCAAACAGCTGGGTCACTTCAAGCAGAATTGCCCCATGAATGACAACACCAGGTCAAATTGGTCTCAACCTGGGTACCGCCCACCAGCAGCAGCCCATTGTGTAGACTCGGCTTGGGATCCAAAGGAGCTGGGTCAGGAAGAACCATTGGGCACCCCTTACGAAGCCCTCATGGTACAATCTGTTATTACGGACAACAGGGAACACCATTGTCAGCTGGTCATGGGCGACAGCCCTGAGCCAGAGGGGCCCTGGAGGGAGCTGGGCAGAAAGAGGCACCGCCGGCCACCCTTCAAGAAGAAGAGGTCCTGGAAGCCGTATAACAAGCTGACCTGGGAGGAGAAGAAGCGACTGGAGGAGAGGGAGTCGCAGCGGGCGTCCCAGATGCGTGCCGAGATGTTCGCCAAGGGCCCACCGGTGGCCCCTTACACCACCACCCAGTTCCTGATGATGAAGGACCACGTGGAGAGCCTGCAGGACATGAGCAAGCAGGAGCTGATCCGTGAGTACATAGAGCTGGAGGAGTGCATAAGCCGCATGGAGGAGGAGAACAACCACCTGAGGTCACAGCAGCATGAACTGGAGATGGAGCTGGAGAAGCTCCAAGAGGAGAACCGGCGGCTGCGGAGGGAGCAGGGGGTGGCTGACCTTATGGGGCTCTGATTCCCCCCCCCCCCCCCGGACTCTGAGCACCAGTGCTACAGCATTTCAACAAATATAACTTTTTCTTTTTATGAATCTCCTGGGATTGTCACTTCAGAGCCATAACCTGCCCCCTCCCATAGCGGGACACCTAGACGGCGGCGCACAGACCCATTCGCTGTCTTCACACTGACTTCTGGTGACTTTGCAGATCGCACAAAGACTTGGGGACTGACCGGCGTGTGATCTGACGACCCGGTGACATACCTGAGTCTGAAGCAGTTGCCAAGGGAGGTCAGTCATGCCAAACGGAGTTAACCTCTGACTAATAGCTCTGAACCCGTCAACCCTACTGGACCAGGGAAGGTCCAACCGGGTTTGCCGGAGCAGGGAGCAAAAGGGGGGCCATTGTGATACATTTGCCTATATGTCTCAGTTTACTGCTCCCTGCTAGCCAGGTTATTGATGTGCTAATGTACCCTCACTATTTCTAAAGGTTAATTGATCTATTGTGTTGTGTGAAGGAGAGCTGGGTTTAAGTGGCTTGTGTTAATTATTCTGATTGCTTCATTGTAGTAATTATCTCTCTATATGCGGGGTCGAGCGGTCTGGTTGATGTATTCAGTACAGCTAGTGCTCAGCGTCATTGATGTCATTGTCTAAAGAAAATGTGTTTCAGCATCGGCCCCGTCGTGTCTACCTACTCATCTGTATGGAAGCCCCAGTGTGAGGGGGGCGGAGATTTGTCATTGTAACAGTTTTGGAAATGACATATAAGCTGTGTGTTATAACATTAAAGTCTGTGTTGTTCAAGCAGTAAGCTGGTCTCATGTGTGGCTTTCTGGGCGATTCCAGGGATATCCCTCCTCGTGGAATATTGGGGTGATTTTCGTTATGGGAAGAAGGGAACGTTGACGGGGATATCATACCGATACCGTCACATGGGCCAATTGAGTTTTTCACAAAAACATTGTGGAAATATAGGATTCTTACTTTGGATGAAATCTGCAGCCCTTGAACAGCACAACGCCCATCTACCATTCCTCTTCTTGTTGGCTGAAATAGAAAAAAAAAAGAAAAGCTCTGTATGTTTGGTCCTAGACAGCCTGTCAGAGAATGGCTTATTGTATAACTTGACCCTCCGGCTAAAGATAAAAGAGCAGTATGACACTTATAACAACCTATCATAAGAAACAAGGGAATTTTTCTCCACTGGCGATTAGCAGCTTTTTTATTTTGTTTTATTTTGCATTTTATTTGTGTAAAGGCCTCTTTTTTTATTGTGGGGTCCTGCAGGTTTGTCACTTTAGGCAATTTTTTTTATTGGTGAAAATATAGGCCCGGATTCACAAAGCACTTACGCCGACGTATCTCGAGATACGCCGCGTAAGTGTAAATATGCGCCGTCGTATCTATGCGCCGTGCCCACAAACTGAGATACGCCTAAAAAATAGACTTTATCCGACCGACGTAACTTGCCTACGCCGGCGTATGGTAGGCGCATATTTACGCTTAGCCCATTTGCCGCTGCCATGGATTTTCTATGCACATATGCAAATGAGGGAGATACGCCGATTCACAAACGTACTTGCGCCCGGCGAATAATATACGCGGTTTGCATAAGTCGTACGTCCGGCGTAAAGTTATTCCCCATCTATGAGGCGCAACCCATGCAAAGGTATGGACCAGGGAACACAGCCGTCGTATTTTACGTCGTTTACGTTGGACCTGAATATGGCTGGGTGTAGGTTACGTTCACGCCGTAGGCAGTGATCCATCGTATCTTAGGCATTCGTTCCGACGTAATTCTGAGCATGCGCACTGGGATGCGTCCACGGGACGGCGCATGCGCCGTTCATTATTCGTATCTGTCTGACGCTCGGCCCATCATTTGCATGGGGTCACGCCTCATTAGCATGACTCACGCCCACTTCCACCTACGCCGGATTACGCCGAGGAAACCCAGCGCAGTTTGGGAGGCAAGTGCTTTGTGAATTCTGTGCTTGCCTCTCTGCGCTGCGTAGCGTATATTAGATACGCTACGGCGGCATAAAAATGCGCCGATGTATGTGAATCCGGGCCATAATGTATTAATTTAAATAATATATTACTCCTTTACCTCTTGATGACGTTCTATTGGACGAAACACATTGGTTGGAGCTACAGTGGTGATGTCATTATGCCTGCTGGGATGCTGAATGTGCTTTAATGTGTTACATGCAATTTTACTCATGTTTAATGTAAGTCGTTTTACATTTATTAACCACTTAAGGACCGAGCCTCTTTCTGAGATTTGTTGTTTACAAGTTAAAAACATTTTTTTTTTGCTAGAAAATTACTTAGAAAAAAAAATTATAATGTTTGGGAGTTCTAACACCATAGAGAATAAAATGTCAATACTTTATGTCACACCGTATTTGCACAGTGGTCTTACAAGTGCAATTTTTGGAAAAAATATACCCTTTTGAGATAAAAAAAATAAGACAACAGTAAAGTTAGCCCAATTTATTTTTTATATTGTGAAAAATAATGTTACGCAGAGTAAATTGATACCCAACATGTCATTGCGCCCGCTCGTGGAATGGCGACAAACTTTTATCCTTAAAAATCTCCATCTTCAAAAATCCTACAGGTTGCATGTTTTGAGTTACAGAGGAGGTCTAGGGCTAGAATTATTGCTCTTGCTCTAACGATTGTGACATGTAAATAACCTGTCACTTACAGCAAGGGGGAAGAACGGACAAAAGTTTTCTCCTGTTTGTCCGTTTATCTCACTGAAAAAAGAAAAGAGGATTGCTCAGATCTGGATTAACTCTTTGTGGCAAGACTGGGCACAGATGAAAGGAAATATTTTACTCTACATTCTGACAGCAAAAAATAAATAAAAAATTTGGGTTTACATCCACTTCAACCCCTTCCCTGCCAGTGAAATTTTTACAGTAATCAGTGCATTTTTATAGCACTGATCGCTGTATAAATGCCAATGGTCCCAAAAACGCGTCAAAAGTGTTCGATTTGTCCGCCATAATGTCGCAGTACCGATAAAAATCGCAGATCGCCGCCATTACTGGTAAAAAAAAATAATAAAAAGGCTAAAAATCTCCCTATTTTGTAGACGCTATGGGCCAGATTCTCAGAAGAGATACACCGTCGTATCTCTGTTTCTGAGCCTGGGTATCTATGCGAGTGATTCTTAGAAACATTTACGCATAGATACGGTGTAGATCCGACTGGCGTAAGTCACTTACACCGTCGGATCTTAGATGTAATTCCACGCTGGCTGCTAGATGGTGTTTACGAGGTTTTCTCATGTGTTTATGCAAATGAGCCTGATACGCCGATTCCCGAACGTTTTTGCGCCGCCTCGTCGTTTCCGTAAGCGTAAACTTACCCCTGCTATGTGAGGGGTAAGTTTACGAAGGACCGTCGTATGCCATGTTAAGTATGGCGTCGGGACAGCATCGTCTTTTTCCGTCGTTTTACTAACCATGAGATCAAAATCCCCGCGGAATTCCGTCTGCGATGACGTGTCGCGCCGTCGCCGCGATGATGATGCGGCAATGTGCGCGACGCTGTCATATAAGGAATTCCACGCATGCGTCAAATCATTACGACGCATGCGGGGGATGGATTCAGACAGATTGATCGATCCGGTGAGTCTGTACAGACCAGCGGATCAATCCGTTGGAATGGATTCCAGCGGATCGATTTCTTAGCATGTCTTCAAATTTTGATCCGCTGGAAATCCATCCCCGGGGACAAAAATCCGCGGAAACAAATCCGCTGGATCGTACACACCAGGGGATCTATCCGCTGGAGCCGGTCCGCGGATCAATTCCAGCGGATCGATCCTCTCGTGTGTACGGGGCCTAAGAGTTCCATTCACTGGAACTAAGGGGCCAAGTCCAACCCCTGAAAAACAACCCCACACCATAATTCCCCCTCCCCCCAAATAATTTGGACCAGTGCACAAAGCGAGGTCCATAAAGACATGGATGAGCGAGTTTGGGGTGGAGGAACTTGACTGGCCTATATATATATATATATATATAATTTTTTTTTTGCTTGCCTGAACCTTTAACTTACAAAAAATATTTGTTTTTATTTTTATGTGACATACAATGAAATATAACCTAAACAAAAAAACAACCTTTGTGTGATTTTAAAATTTGACCTTACCTAGCCAGTTCAGGAACTGATGCAACAGGAAACAGAAAGCACTTCCTGTTGGAACCATTGACAAGCAGGCAGAGAAAAATCCCGGGACACTGGCTGCAAAAGAGAACACAGACAGTCAGCAGGCAGGATGTACACCAATGAGATTGTGAGCCTGGATTAGGTATAGCGTAATTTAACATGAATGATCACCTTAAGCCCTTATTTTTTTTTTATTCTATGCAAATGATTGGAGATTTGAAGGTTTGGAGTGAAATGAAAAAACAAAAAACAAACAAAAAAAACAAACAACAATTTCTGCAATGACCCCTAAAACAATATACTGTATTTGCCGGCGTATAAGGCGACTTGAAGTATAAGACGTCCCCCTAATTTTTCAGCTAAAAAATGTGGTTTTGGGATATACTCGCCGTATAAGACGACCCCCTTCCGACACACCTCACTGTGCCCATTGCCTCCCTCACTGTGCCCATTGCCTCCCTCACTGTGCCCACTGCATACCTCACTGTGCCCACTGCATACCTCACTGCGCCCACTGCATACCTCACTGCGCCCACTGCATACCTCACTGCGCCCACTGCATACCTCACTGCGCCCACTGCCTACCTCACTGTGCCGATCTCCATGTCTTATCCCTGTAATGCAGAGTCAGACTTCTGCCGTCCATTGTTCCAAAGCGGTGCCACCTCCTCGTCCTTTTCCGTGATAGGCGGAACACTCAGTCTCCCAGCAGAGCCTGTGTTCAGTGTTCCGCCTATCACGGAGGTCCTCTCGTCCGAGGATAAGAGGACCTCCGTGATAGGCGGAACACTGAACACAGGCTCTGCTGGGAAACTGAGTGTTCCGCCTATCACGGAACAGGACGAGGAGGAGGCGCGGCTTTTGAACAATGGACGCCCGCAGTCTGACTGACTCTGCGTTACAGGTACCGGCATATAAGACGACCCCCGACTTTTGGGGGATATTTTTAAGTACAAAAGGTCGTCTAATACGCCGGAATATACGGTAGTATAAAGAAATATCATTCAATATACCTGGCAGCAGTTAGTAGTCACGCTTACCAATTCTCAAATACCTGTATATGTATAGAAGTAGTGCTGCACTTCGCAATCTATATATATAAAACTCAACGTGTGTGTGTATGTATGTATGTATGTATGTTCCAGCATCACGTCCAAACGGCTAAAGATATTAACATGAAACTCGGCACACATGTTACTTATATGTCAGCAACAAACATAGGATAGGTGGTTTAACCCTTACCCACCCCCATTTGCCATGGTCGGGGTTTTTCTTTAAAGTCCCATTCAACTCATACATGTTACTTCATAACTTCCAAACAGCTGTAGATATTTCTATAACACTTGGTCACATGTTACTTATATGTCCACTTAAACTATAGGATAGTTAATTTATCCCTTAATTACCCCCATTTGTGGGGGTCGGGGTTTTTGTTTAAAGTCCCATGCAAATCAATGGGAAATGTATGTTCCCACATAACGTCTGTACGCCTGGAGATATTTCAATAATACCTGCTACACATATTACTTATATGCCAAATAAAAATATATGCCAGTTAAATTAACCCTTACCTACACCCTTATATAAAAGATGGGTATATTTATATTACTATGATTTTCCTCCCCAAAAGGTTAAGATAGGAAGACCGGGCAACGCCGGGTATTCAGCTAGTATAAAAAATAAATAAAAAAAAAACACAAATAAGACTTTGAGGACCTATGAAAAGGGTGAGAGTATTTCTAATGGAAGTGGTTCACTGACTGGGTGAAGAGATGTGCTCACATTATCCCACCATCACTATCAATCCAATCAAAATCTGGGGAAATCCCGCCTATTCTTATACGTCCCCAGCTTGTATCCATACCTGTTCTATTCCTGACAACTTCTTGTGGTATTGGCACTTCATTTGGGGTTGGCACGGATACAGTGTCTGTAAAAGAATATCCCCAAAAAAGTTATATGTAAAAAAAAAAAAAACAGAATTTTTTGCTATATGTGTTTTTCAAATAATTAAAAACTGAAATTATAATGTATTACATTAAATACTGTATATAGAAATAATATATTTAAGGCACACAAACACAATATAATCTTCAATCAAACATAAAAGTTAAATATATGTCAAGCGAACACATAACATAGATGCTTACCATCATGAACACAAGTGAAAATGTACAAGACAAATTTCTTTTTTTTTTTAAAGTCAGCAGCTACAAATACTGCAGCTGCTGACTTTTAAACTTACCTGTCCAGGGCGCCCGTGATGTTGGCAGACGAGGCTAAGTAATCGCTCGGTCCTCGGATGCTGCCGCCACCATGCTCGGTGAGGGAATCAGGAAGTGAAGCCTTGTGGCTTTACTACCCGGTTCCCTGCTGCGCATGCACGAGTAGTGTGGCGCGCCGTCACTGCTCCCCGCTCTCTCCCGGGAACAGTGTGTTTCCCTGCACCCTTCTCTCCCCTGAGAGGTGCCAAATGTGTCACCAGAGGGGGGGAGAGTTCCGAAAAGCAGTTAAATTTTTTGGTGTAACTTCGCTTTAAGTTTGAACGTTAAGCAGTAAATCAGCTTTGACTCTATTTACATTTGCTAAGTCACGAAGCTGTTACTGGTTACATGGCTGAACTTCTCTGCAGAGTCTTTGAAGTGACAGGTCTGAGTCTGCTGGGGCCCTTGTCATTACAGGTCCACCATGGCGGCACCTACAAATGTCAAGGTCTGTTGCTTGGGGTGATTGTAGCCATATTAGAGTACTGTTTGTGCCACGTTTTTTATTTGAACCAACATCCACATTTTCTGGAATGTGCCCCCCTTCTTCAAGGTGCCAGCAATACTGCTGGCACCTTGAAGAAGAGGGTACACCCCAAAAGCTTATCCTTAAAAATTGGAGGTTAGTGCAAATAAAAAAAATGTATGACAGACAGTACTTAATTGTTTTTGTAAGGTTTGTTGAACATCAAACCCAAGAGAGGCCATTCCAGGGCCCAGGAATGGATGGTATATGGAACCCTGGAGACGTTCTGTCTGACGAAATGCATCGGAGCAGTTTTGGTTGAAACATTATTATGCTCAAGAGATGTGCTGTTATGCTGTTTGCCATTACATGTTTGTGAATACGTTTTTCTTCCTATAAACACATCAGGAAGTGAGAGGAAATCTCTTTAACACGATAGAACTCTTCCTACTGCAGTCTGTTATTCAAAAGCAGGTGGAAGATTTCCCTCTATTTCTGTTCTAATGCCAACTCATAATTTTGTATTTCCTCCTAATTGGCTTTAGATGCACTCTAAGGAATCTTGGGATTGCTAAATTAAGGAATACAGTGGTGTCACCCCCCCCCCCCCCCCACCAAATGCCTGCTGATTGAATAGAAAAGTAGCAGCAACAACCTGAAAACTTCTTCATTCACCTGACAAATAACTGGCCACCAAATTCCCCATCAACCCCAAGACTACATTACCCCTGCCCCCCCTCATCTTTTTTTTGGGAAGGTGAGAAAGGGGGTGTGTCCCTGAATGGCAGTTTGGAAATGTGGTCACCTTAGTCACCGCGTTCTTGATGGTCGAAAGTTCAGAGAACCTTTGTGTGACCGTGTGTATGCAAGACAAGCTTGAGCGGAATTCCGTCAGAAAAAACATCCAAGGTTTTTCCGACGGAAAATCCGATCGTGTGTACGCGGCATAAGTGATAAAGGCATACATAGAAAGGCTCCCCTGACTTACCTGTGACATTAATTTGGAACTTTTTTCCATGGCTTTTTAGCTTATCATTTTCAACAGTGATTGTAATAACTCTGTATAATCCAGCGTCTTCCACCTTCATATTCTGCACTACGAACGTGCAATTATTGAGGATGAATGTAACACGATTCCTGAACTGTAAGCGGCTTTCCAAAATACCATGGTCAAAGGAACCAATCATGGCATTTCTGTATTTAAGTTCATAGCTCCTGTCCTCCATGCCCTGGCAGAGTTCAGTGTCTGACAAATAAACAGAGGAACCAGCTGGGATGGAGAGGAAAGTTGTGACGTCATCACCTAGAAATGAAAAGGAGAGCATAGGGATTGTGATAAGAGTGATCTAAAAGATTCAACACCCTAAAGCAGACTTTCCTAAACTTTATAACACAGAGGTACCCATGAAATAACTTTCTGGTCTCGGGGAAAGCCTACTAATAAGTGTTATATCTACAGTTCATTGTACATTAGTGTGATAGTCACTTGGAAGAATGTTCCTTACATTGGTGATCAGTGAGAAGAATGTCCCTTACATTGGTGATCAGTGGGAAGAATGTTCCTTACATTGGTGATCAGTGGGAAGAATGTTCCTTACATTGGTGATCAGTGGGAAGAATGTTCCTTACATTGGTGATCAGTGGGAAGAATGTCCCTTACATTGGTGATCAGTGGGAAGAATGTTCCTTACATTGGTGATCAGTGGGAAGAATGTTCCTTACATTGGTGATCAGTGAGAAGAATGTCCCTTACATTGGTGATCAGTGAGAAGAATGTTCCTTACATTGGTGATCAGTGGGAAGAATGCCCCTTACATTGGTGATCAGTGGGAAGAATGTCCCTTACATTGGTGATCAGTGAGAAGAATGTTCCTTACATTGGTGATCAGTGAGAAGAATGTTCCTTACATTGGTGATCAGTGAGAAGAATGTCCCTTACATTGGTGATCAGTGAGAAGAATGTCCCTTACATTGGTGATCAGTGAGAAGAATGTCCCTTACATTGGTGATCAGTAAAAAGAATGTATCTTACATTGGTGATCAGTGAGAAGAATGTCCCTTACATTGGTGATCAGTGAGAAGAATGTCCCTTACATTGGTGGTCAGTGAGAAGAATGTATCTTACATTGGTGATCAGTGGGAAGAATGTTCCTTACATTGGTGATCAGTGAGAAGAATGTATCTTACATTGGTGATCAGTGGGAAGAATGTCCCTTACATTGGTGATCAGTGAGAAGAATGTTCCTTACATTGGTGATCAGTGAGAAGAATGTATCTTACATTGGTGATCAGTGGGAAGAATGCTCCCCCTGCAGTTGTTTTTATGGGGATGATGAATGCTCTTTACATTGGTGGTCAGTGGGAAGAAAATACATTCCATTACAAATAGCTAAACATATCATTGGTGTCAGTGGTAACTCATCTGAGAGGCAGAAGCTGCTAATTGCTCAAGGATCCCTTAGCAACCTCTAAAGCAAGGGTCTCTAAACAACAGCCCTTGGGCCAGATGTGGCTCTTTGCTTGCCTTTATCTGGCCTTTGGGGCACTATTCCTTCTACTGATACGAGGCACTAAACCTTCCACTGACACCAAAGACAGAGCACTATTCCTCCCACTGACACCAACAATGGAGTACTATGCCTCCCACTGACACCAATGATGGGGTACTATTCCTCCCACTGACACCGATGATGTAATTTTTTTTTTACTCCCACTGACCACCATGCTTATGGCATTGTTTACTCCCACCAAAGCCAAGGCATTTTCTGCTCCAGTCTGGCCCTCTCTAAAGTTTGAAGGGTAGTAACTGGTGAAAGTCGAACGTTTGGAGACCCCTGCTCTAGTGTAACTCTGGTTGAGAAAATATGCTCTAGAGAAGAATTCCATGGCGTGGGAACCCTGGACTCATTTCACTTTAACCATTTGTAGATATTGTGTTCCATTCTAACCCCTGGCTGAAATGTGTTATTTGTAGTAATTCCAGATGAATGTACAGGAATTTTTTTTTTTATATATACAGTGCCTTGCGAAAGTATTCGGCCCCCTTGAACTTTTTATATATATAGTAATATGGGGAGCACAGGATCACCAACCAGCCACTTGTAAAAGAAAACAGGAGTTATTGTCCTTTCAAACAGGAACAACAGCACAACAGTAAACAAAACAGTCCAAGCTTCTGGTACAAAAAACACAACAAAAAATTAATAAAACTTTTGGGTCACCGCCTGTTAAACTTGTCTTAAAGGCCGCGTACACACGATCAGTCCATCCAATGAGAACGGTCCTAAGGACCGTTGTCATCGGTTAACCGATGAAGCTGACTGACGGTCTGATGTGCCTACACACCATCGGTTTAAAAAACCAATCGTGTCAGAACGCGGCGACGTAAAACACAACGGCGTGCTGAAAAAAAATGAAGTTCAATGCTTCCGAGCATGCGTCGACTTGATTCTGAGCATGCGTGGATTTTTAACCGATGGACGTACCCACAGAAGATCGGTTTTGACCTATCGTTAGGCGTCCATCGGTTAAATTTTAAAGCAAGTTCTCATTTTTTTGACCGAAGGTTAACTAACCTATGGGGCCCACACACGATCTGTTTGGACCGATGAAAACGGTCCTTCAGACCATTCTCCTCTGACGATCCTATTGTGTGTACACGGCCTTAACAGGGTTATGTCCCCACCTGCATACAAGAAAAGCACCGCTCTGACTGTGAAGCCTCAGGTAGGGTAATAGGAAAACTAAACACCTACTCCAGGTGCTCAGGCTTGGGATGTCCTCTGGGAATTCTTCTGTAAGCTTGACCAATAAAAAGTGAAGGCTGACGTGTTTCGTCACGAGCCCTGGTCACTGCACAGTCACCATATAAAAACACAACATATAAATAGAAAATAGATATAAAGATAATGCAAGTCACTCCCACTAATTGAATGATTTCAGTAATTGAAAATAAACAAAAAAACACTGCTGCAGGTGTGTGGTTTTTAGGGAGTGGTGACCTGCAAAACGTGTCATGACATAAATCACTGAGAAGAGAACATGGATCTATATAGAAGAACAAGATAATTAACAATGTATAAAAAATAAAAATCAAGGAGTGTATCGCAAAACATCACAAGATTTATTGGGGAAAAAGATCAACATCATAACGGAAATTCATCCCTGAAGGCACTCAGGTTTTCAGGTTAAAGATCCACCAGACTTCTCTTTCAAGAAGCCTGCGGTATAGATCACCTATCTCCCCCTGGAAACATTTTTTGACCCTTTCCAGACAATAGAAGGAAAAGGTAGTCATGTTCCCTGCATGAAATGTTTAAAATGTTTGGATACATTAGATAATCTCATATCTGAGATATAAGATGCCTCATGGTAGTGTCACTTATCCGTGTCCTCAATGGTCTTGTAGTGCACCCTGCATATCGTAAATTGCAGGAGGTGCACTCCACTGAATAGACCACATTATTGGTTCCACCATTAATGTAATCACGGATTGTGAACTCTTTACCTGTGGAGCACGACCTAACCACATGTCCCAACCTGCCTCAAGGGTGCAAATGCCAGGTCACCAGCCGCTAAGCCATGTCTCAGTTACAACCTGTGGCGGCGCCGCCCCCTATCTCCTGCTGTCCCTCTATCACCATAGATAGATTCATGCATTGCATGAATCTATCTATAGTCGCTGCTGCCACCCCCTATGCAGGTGCCCAGCCACTTTTCGGCGGCGGGGTATTTTTTTGAACCACCTGATTAGAGCCATAAGCTCTAATAAGCGTCCAAAAAGGTGAACAGCGGGGGTCATGCTGGGCACTCGCTGTTCACTCAGCGTTGTGTTAGGAAAGCGAATGTATATACACTTTCCTAACACTGAACCGCCTCTCAGCCGATCAGGTGCTCGGGTCTGTTACCTGTCACCTGATTGCATCCAATCACAGCGACTGTCATTTTAGCCAATCAGGCAATTGATGGGCACACTGGCAGCAATTGATGGGCACAGTAGCAGCAATTGATGGGCACACTGGCAGCAATTGATGGGCACACTGGCGGTAATTGATTGGCACACTGGCAGAAATTGATTGGCACACTGGCAGAAATTGATGGGCACACTGGCAGCAATTGATGGGAACAGTAGCGGCAATTGATGGGCACACTGGCAGCAATTGATGGGCACAGTAGTGGCAATTGATGGGCACACTGGCAGCAGTAGATGGGCACAGTAGCAGCAATTGATGGGCACACTGGCAGCAATTGATGGCACAGTGGCTGCGTTTGATGGGCACAGTGGCGGCAATTGATGGCACAGTGGCTGCGTTTTGATGGGCACAAATGTGGAACTGTCCTTCGCACTACTGTAAGTAAATAAATGTCACTAAGTGTCAGAATGATTAACTATAGTGAAAAGTGCAGCAAAACCTATTAGTATTTACAATACACAAAATAGAAACATACGGTATATAGAAAGTGATCTCACGCAATAATCATCAAAATACAGTGATATTATTAGTTACCCAAAAAGTGAATGTGCTAAAACCACTAATTGTGGATAATAGACATCAAGTGATCTGAATAAAATAAAACACAGTCTATAAAATAAGTAGAGTGTTCAATGAAAAATAATAATAAAAAAAGTGTGCATAAAATGTGTAATAAAAGTCAATAAAAACGTATAAAAAAAAAAACTCCATGGATATAGCTATGAAATATTGACAGTTGTGCAAAAAAAAAAAAAAAACAATATCTATAAACAGCTCCACAAATATGGCTGAAAAATAAACGGTATCTTGAAAGAAAAAAAAATGAATGTAAAAAGTCTTTAACCACTTCCCGCCCAGGCAATAGACCATTGACGTCCGGGGAGTGGTTCAGTTATCCTGACTGGATGTCCAGTAGGATAACATGCCGGCGCACGCCCGTGGGGATGCGTGGCGATCAGTGATGCGGGGTGTCAGTCTGACACCCTGCATCTCCGATCTCGGTAAAGAGCCTCCGGCAGAGGCTCTTTACCACGTGATCAGCCGGCTGATCACGGCTGATCACAATGTAAACAGAAAGAGCCGTTGATTGGCTCTTCCTCACTCGCGTCTGACAGACGCGAGTAGAGGAGAGCCGATCGGCGGCTCTCCTGACAGGGGGGTTCGCGCTGATTGTTTATTAGCGTAGCCCCCCCACGGATGCCCACACTGGACCACCAGGGAGGGGGGGGGGGGGGGGGGGGGAACATGTGGATGGCCAAGTATGTACCCCATGGCCATCCACATGTTAAAAAATCTTCGCAATAGATGCCAATCAGTGCCCACAAATGGGCACTGACTGGCAACATGGGCACACCATAAAAGAAAGTGATGCCCAGCAATGCCACATCAGTATCAGTGCCGCCCCTCAGTGTCCATCAGTGCCCATCTGTGCCACCCATAAGTGCCCATCAGTGCCGCCTATGAGTGCCCATCAGTGCCGCCTATGAGTGCCCATCAGTGCCCATCATCAGTGCCACCTCATCAATGCCACCTCATTGGTGTCACCTCATCTGTGCCCATCAGTGCCGCCTTATCAGTGCCCGTAATTGAAGAATAAAACGTACTAATTTACAAAAAAAATTAAACTTAGTTTTTTTCAAAATTTGGGGTATTTTTTTTTTGTTTTTGCGCAAAAAATAAAAAATCGCAGAGGTGATCAAATACCACCAAATGAAAGCTCTATTTCTGTGAACAAAATGATAAAAAAATAGTTTGGGTACAGTGTTGTATGACCGCGCAATTGTCATTCAAATTGCGACAGCGCTGAAAGCTGAAAATTGGCTTGGGCAGGAAAGTGCGTAAGTGCCTGGTATGGAAGTGGTTAAATAGCTCCACAAACGTAACTGCGTAACTGTGAATATACTTTCTTGATATCCGGAGAGACCAGGCGCTCAAAACTCTCACCTCAATTATAGAAGTAATTTGCATCAAAGAAACTCAGAATTCGTTCCATCTTCGTGCAAAGTTATTTCCAAACATCTATTGGCACTTCTCCAGCTCAATACAGGCTATTGGGATATCCTACAACCGTCCTAGCACCGTAGCTATCCTCCACAGGGTAATCCTGCTTTCAGCTGATTGTGTGTGTGATCATTTTGAATAGATCATCTCTTCACATGTTCATGAGCTATATTGTAATCACAGTAGGTGACCCCGAAATTGTGTCAATCTCGCTGCTTTTATCGGTGAGATTGACCACCTACAAGCCATGTCGCGGGAGCCAACTCTGAGTACGCCGAAAAAACAGCATGGGGGTTCCCCCAAAATCCATACCAGACCCTTATCCGAGCACGCAGTCCAGCTGGTCAGGAAAGGGGGTGGGGACCAGCGAGCGCCCCCCCTCCTGAGCCATACCAGGCCGCATGCCCTCAAGACCCCCGGAGCTGCCTAATAAATTACTTTAAAAACCTGAGTAGTGTGTTTTTTTTCTTGACACTTTTTTCCTCCAGGTAAATGGGTAGGGGTATGATGTACGCCATACTCATTCACCTAGGGTGGGGGCTGGGATCTAGGGGCCCCCCTTATTAAAGGAGGCTCCTAGATTCCGATAAGCCCCCCGCCCGCAGACCCTGACAACCAACGGCCAGGGTTGTTGGGAAGAGGCCCTTCCCCCCCCCCCATCAACTTGGGGACAGGGTGCTTTGTGGTGAGGGGGGGACCCGCAGGGCGCTCCCCTGCCCCAAAGCACCCACCCCCCCATGCTAAGGGCATGCGGCCTGGTATGGCTCAGGAGGAGGGGCCCTCGCTCATCCCCACCCCCATTCCTAACCAGATGGTCTGCGTGCTCGGATAAAAGTCTGGTATGGATTTTGGGGGAACCCCCACGCTGTTTTTTCGGTGTACGGGGTTCCCCTTAAAAAATATACCAGACCTAAGGGCCTGGTATGCTCCTGGAGGGAACCCATGCCGGTTTTTTATTTAAAATTTGTCATGGAGTTCTCCCTCATGATTCATACTAAACAGTGTCTGGAATTGGTGGGAATCCAAGTCGGATCCTCGTCACTTCTTTCTTGTGCTCGCTGTAATGTGTTTTTCCTATTGGAAACTCATTCTCGCGGGCGGGTACTTTACTTTGGTATGGGAACTGCTTTTTTGTCTCAGTGTCAGTGCTTGTTGTATAAAAAAAAAAAAAAAAAAAAAAAAAAAAAAAAAAAATTCAGGAAGTAACGGAGACGTTTTTTTTATACAACAAGCACTGACACTAAATAAAAGAAATAAGCAAAAAAGAAGGGTTAAATAAAGATTTAGATTTTTATCACCCTTGAGGCAGGTTGGGACATGTGGTTAGGTCGTGCTCCACAGGTAAAGAGTTCACAATCCGTGATTACATTAATTGTGGAACCAATAATGTGGTCTATTCAGTGGAGTGCACCTCTTGCAATTTACAATATGCAGGGTGCACTACAAGACCATTGAGGACACGGATAAGTGACACTACCATGGGGCATCTGATACCTCAGATAAGAGATTATCTAATGAATCCAAACATTTTAAACAATTTTATTTATTTAGCAAAAAAATCTATATATATAATATCCCAGTGTTGATTAACCACTTGCCGACCACCGCACGCCTATGTACGTCGACAACATGGCACAGGCAGGCAGATTGGCGTACAGGTACGTCCATTTAAATTTGCCGCCCGCCGCGTGCCTTGCGAGTGCGGCCGCGGGTCCCGGTAACTCGATGTTGCCGGGAGTCCAGCGATCGCGGTCGGCAAGGGCAGAACAGGGGGATGCCTTTTGTAAACAAGGCATTCCCCTATTCTGCCTAGTGACACTGATGAACGCTCCCCGTGATCGGGAACCAGTCACCAGTGACGTGTCACGTGTAGCCACGCCCCCTAACAGTAAGGCTGCTTTCACACTGAGGCGCGCAGCCGCGGTGACGGTATAGCCGCGCTATTTGTAGCGCGGCTATACCGTCGTATTTACCGCGATATTCGGGCGCTAGCGGTAAGCTTCGGGCTTTCACATTGAACACTACAGGGCATGATTTTTCATGCTGTATAGCAGCGCTATTTTTAGCGCTGTACCGCATGAAAAACGCCCCAGTGTGCAAGGGGCCTAAGAATCACTCCCTAAGGAACACTTAACCCCTACAGCGCCAACTAGTGGTTAATCCCCTCACTTCCAGTGTCATTTTACACTAATCAGTGCATTTTTATAGAACTGATCGCTGTAAAAATGACAATGGTCCCAAAATGGTGTCAAAAGTGTCCGCATTAAAAAAAAAAAAACGCTGATCGCTGCCATTACTAGTAAAAAAAAAATATATATTAATAAAAATGCCATAAAACAGTCCCCTATTTAGTAGACGATATAACTTTTGTGCAAACAAATAAATAAACATTTATTGCAATTTTTTTTTATACCAAAAATATGTAGAAGAATACGTATCAGGCCAATACTGTGGAATTTTTTTTTATATATATATATATATATTTTTGGGGGATATTTATTACAGCAAAAAGTAAAAAATATAGAATTTTTTTCAAAATTGTCGCTCTATTTTTGTTTATAGCGCAAAAAATAAAAACCGCAGAGATGATCAAATACCACCAAAAGAAAGCTCTATTTGTGGGAAAAAAAGGACGCCAATTTTGTTTGGGAGCCACGTCGCACGACCGCGATATTGTCAGTTAAGCACTTAAGACCCGGACCAAAACGCAGCTAAAGCCCCTTTTTGAGATTCGCCACTGCGCCGCTTTAACTGACAATTGCGCGCTCGTGCGACGTGGCTCCCAAACAAAATTGGCCGCGGGCGCGCACCCGCGACCCACGGCTGGGTACTAGTACAGGAAGTACCTGTACGTACATGTGCCCAGCGGTCCATAAGTGGTTAAAGCGATGCAGTGCCAAATCGCAAAAAGTGACCTGGTCTTTGAACACCAAAATGGTCCGGGGCTGAAACGGTTTTTGTACCACCACCACCAAAAAAAAAAATCTCTATTTCTATGAAAAAAATGATAAATATTTCATATGGGTGCAGTGCTGTTTGACTGAGTAATTGTCATTCAAAGTGTGACAGCGCTGAAAGCTGAAAATTTACTTGGGCAGGAAGGGGGTGAAAGTGCCCGGTATTGAAGTGGTTAAACAGGGAATGTGGTCAGTCACCAGAAATCCTCACTTATCTGCGGTGTGACCACACTGTGTAATAACAACCAACAATTCAGATTGCGAGGAAGACATAATATTTACACTGTGATATTCTATCTCTGACCTCCTGGCTTGTTTCTGTATTATAATCCACATGGACACTCGAGAGTGGAAACACGTGTGCAAGTGTAAAATCCATTTATATGTATCACACTCCCTGTGTATGGATGTGGTCACTCCGCAGATCGGTTAGGATCTTTGGATTCCCTGTTTTAAAGCCTAAAGCCCTAAAGTGGAACTTTCGCTCATCGGAACCCTCCCCACCTCCGGTGTCACATTTGACACCTTTCAGGGGGGAGGGGGTACCTGCATCCACTTCTGGCCACACAGTCTGCGGGCAGGATGTCAGATCCAACCCCCCCCCCCCCCATTGTGTTCTGGGAAACACACGGCTCCCAGAACACACGACTCGAACATGCACCGTACGGAAGCAGGCAGTGAAGCTGCAATGCTTCACTTCCTGGTTCCCTCATTGAGGATGAGAGAGAGGAGAGAGAGAAAAGAGAGAGAGAGAGAAAAAAGAGAGAGAGAGAGAGCGAGAGAGAAAAGAGAGAGCGAGAGAGAGAAAAGAGAGAGCGAGAGAGAGAAAAGAGAGAGCGAGAGAGAGAAAAGAGAGAGCGAGAGAGAGAAAAGAGAGAGCGAGAGAGAAAAGAGAGAGAGAGAAAAGAGAGAGAGAGAAAAGAGAGAGAGAGAAAAGAGAGAGAGAAAAGAGAGAGAGAGAAAAGAGAGAGAGAAAAGAGAGAGAGAAAAGAGAGAGAGAAAAGAGAGAGAGAGAGCGAGAGAGAAAAGAGAGAGCGAGAGAGAAAAGAGAGAGCGAGAGAGAAAAGAGAGAGCGAGAGAGAAAAGAGAGCGAGAGAGAAAAGAGAGAGAGAGAGAAAAGAGAGAGCGAGAGAGAAAAGAGAGAGAGAGAGAAAAGAGAGAGAGAAAAGAGAGAGAGAAAAAAAGAGAGAGAGAGAAAAAAAGAGAGAGAGAGAGAAAAGAGAGAGAGAGAGAGAGAAAAGAGAGAGAGAGAGAGGAGAGAGAGAGAAAAGAGAGAGAGAAAAGAGAGAGAGAAAAGAGAGAGAGAGAGAAAAGAGAGAGAGAGAGAGAGGAGAGAGAGAGAAAAGAGAGAGAAAAAAGAGAGAGAAAAAAAGAGAGAGAGAGAAAAGAGAGAGCGAGAGAGAAAAGAGAGAGCGAGAGAGAAAAGAGAGAGAGAAAAGAGAGAGAGAGGAGAGAAAAGAGAGAGAGAGAGAGAGGAGAGAAAAGAGAGAGAGAGGAGAGAAAAGAGAGAGAAAAGAGAGAGAAAAGAGAGAGAAAAGAGAGAGAAAAGAGAGAGAAAAGAGAGAGAGAGAGAGAAAAGAGAGAGAGAGAGAGGAGAGAGAGAGAGAAAAGAGAGAGAGAAAAGAGAGAGAGAGAAAAGAGAGAGAGAAAAGAGAGAGAGAAAAGAGAGAGAGAAAAGAGAGAGAGAAAAGAGAGAGAGAAAAAAAGAGAGAGAGAAAAAAAGAGAGAGAGAGAAAAAAAGAGAGAGAGAGAAAAAAGAGAGAGCGAGAGAGAAAAGAGAGAGAGAAAAGAGAGAGAGAGAAAAGAGAGAGAGAGAGAGGAGAGAGAGAGAAAAGAGAGAGAGAAAAGAGAGAGAGAAAAGAGAGAGAGAAAAGAGAGAGAGAAAAGAGAGAGAGAAAAGAGAGAGAGAAAAGAGAGAGAGAAAAAAAGAGAGAGAAAAAAAGAGAGAGAGAGAAAAAAAGAGAGAGAGAGAAAAAAAGAGAGAGAGAGAAAAAAAGAGAGAGAGAGAAAAAAAGAGAGAGAGAGAAAAAAAGAGAGAGAGAAA